>NC_091536.1:27424545-27727575 GCF_042242935.1 Bactrocera oleae
TTTTCAATTGCCACGTCCTTGGGATCGGTACACGGGCGGATGATGGTGATGATGAAAGCCCTAGGTTTCCTCTAGATGATCCATACTGTTTTACCGCCCTCCGCTCACATACCTTTTTAGCAGAAAACACAAACGTGGAAGTTAAAGTGTGCGTATGCGTATTCTAAAATCGAATAGTTTTGATTATCTAAGTCTCCCTTGTTAGGCGCTAATGGTAGCCAAAGTGTGACACGTAATATTGTAATTGCCTTTTTTTCAATTGCCACGTCCTTGTGATCGGTACACGGGCGGATGATGGTGATGATGAAAGCCCTAGGTTTCCTCTAGATGATCCATACTGTTTTACCGCCCTCCGCTCACATACCTTTTTAGCAGAAAACACAAACGTGGAAGTTAAAGTGTGCGTATGCGTATTCTAAAATCGAATAGTTTTGATTATCTAAGTCTCCCTTGTTAGGCGCTAATGGTAGCCAAAGTGTGACACGTAATATTGTAATTGCCTTTTTTTCAATTGCCACGTCCTTGGGATCGGTACACCGTCGGATGATGATGATTATGAAAGCCCTAGGTTTCCTCTAGATGATCCATAATGTTTTACCGCCCTCCGCTCACATACCTTTTTAGCAGAAAACACAAACGTGGAAGTTAAAGTGTGCGTATGCGGATTCTAAAATCGAATAGTTTTGGTTATATAAGTCTCCCTTGTTAGGCGCTAATGGAAGCCAAAGTGTGACTCGTAATATTGTAATTGATTTTTTTCAATTGCCACGTCCTTGTGATCGGTACACGGGCGGATGATGGTGATGATGAAAGCCCTAGGTTTCCTCTAGATGATCCACATTGTTTTACCGCCCTCCGCTCACATAACTTTTTAGCAGAAAACACAAACGCGGAAGTTAACAGCAATTTTGATATTTTTGATTTTTGTTGATTGACACTCCCCTGTTCAACCCATAAAAGACTTTGATGTCGCTTTGTAAAGAGCACATATGCGGCTTCTAAAATCGAATAGTTTTCCTGTTCTAAGTCTCCCTTGTTAGGCGCTAATGGAAGCCAAAGTGTGACTCGTAATATTTTAATTGATTTTTTTCAATTGCCACGTCCTTGTGATCGGTACACGGGCGGATGATGGTGATGATGAAAGCCCTAGGTTTCCTCTAGATGATCCATACTGTTTTACCGCCCTCCGCTCACATACCTTTTTAGCAGAAAACACAAACGTGGAAGTTAAAGTGTGCGTATGCGTATTCTAAAATCGAATAGTTTTGATTATCTTAGTCTCCCTTGTTAGGCGCTAATGGTAGCCAAAGTGTGACACGTAATATTGTAATTGCCTTTTTTTCAATTGCCACGTCCTTGGGATCGGTACACGGGCGGATGATGGTGATGATGAAAGCCTAGGTTTCCTCTAGATGATCCATATTGTTTTACCGCCCTCCGCTCACATACCTTTTTAGCAGAAAACGCAAACGTGGAAGTTAAAGTGTGCGTATGCGTATTCTAAAATCGAGTAGTTTTGATTATCTAAGTCTCCCTTGTTAGGCGCTAATGGTAGCCAAAGTGTGACACGTAATATTGTAATTGCTTTTTTTCAATTGCCACGTCCTTGTGATCGGTACACCGTCGGATGATGATGATTATGAAAGCCCTAGGTTTCCTTTAGATGATCCATATTGTTTAACCGCCCTCCGCTCACATACCTTTTTAGCAGAAAACACAAACGTGGAAGTTAAAGTGTGCGTATGCGGATTCTAAAATCGAATAGTTTTGGTTATATAAGTCTCCCTTGTTAGGCGCTAATGGAAGCCAAAGTGTGACTCGTAATATTGTAATTGATTTTTTTCAATTGCCACGTCCTTGTGATCGGTACACGGGCGGATGATGGTGATGATGAAAGCCTTAGGTTTCCTCTAGATGATCCATATTGTTTTACCGCCCTCCGCTCACATACATTTTTAGCAGAAAACACAAAGGCGGAAGTTAACGGCAATTTTGATATGTTTGATTTTTGTTGATTGCCATTCCCCTGTACAACCCATATAAGACGCTGATGTCTCCACGTAAAGTATGCATATGCGGCTTCTAAAATCGAATAGTTTTCATCTTCTAAGTCTCCCTTGTTAGGCGCTAATGGTAGCCAAAGTGAGACACGTAATATTGTAATTCCTTTTTTTTCAATTGCCACGGGGATCGGTACACGGGCGGATGATGGTGATGATGAAAGCCCTAGGTTTCCTCTAGATGATCCATATTGTTTTACCGCCCTCCGCTCACATACCTTTTTAGCAGAAAACACAAACGCGGAAGTTAACAGCAATTTTGATATGTTTGATTTTTGTTGATTGCCATTCCCCTGTACAACCCATTTAAGACGCTGATGTCTCCACGTAAAGTATGCATATGCGGCTTCTAAAATCGAATAGTTTTCATCTTCTAAGTCTCCCTTGTTAGGCGCTAATGGTAGCCAAAGTGAGACACGTAATATTGTGATTGCTTTTTTTTTTTAATTGCCACTTCCTTGGGATCGGTACACGGTCGGATGATGATGATGAGGAAAGCCCTAGGTTTCCTCTAGATGATCCACATTGTTTTACCGCCCTCCGCTCATATACCTTTTTAGCAGAAAACACAAACGGGGAAGTTAACAGCAATTTTGATATTTTTGATTTTTGTTGATTGACACTCCCCTTTTCAACCCATAAAAGACTTTGATGTCGCTTTGTAAAGAGCACATATGCGGCTTCTAAAATCGAATAGTTTTCCTGTTCTAAGTCTCCCTTGTTAGGCGCTAATGGTAGCCAAAGTGTGACACGTAATATTGTAATTGCTTTTTTTTTAATTGCCACGTCCTTGGGATCGGTACACCGTCGGATGATGATGATTATGAAAGCCCTAGGTTTCCTCTAGATGATCCATATTGTTTTACCGCCCTCCGCTCACATACCTTTTTAGCAGAAAACACAAACGTGGAAGTTAAAGTGTGCGTATGCGGATTTTTAAATCGAATAGTTTTGGTTATATAAGTCTCCCTTGTTAGGCGCTAATGGAAACCAAAGTGTGACTCGTAATATTGTAATTGATTTTTTTCAATTGCCACGTCCTTGTGATCGGTACACGGGCGGATGATGGTGATGATGAAAGCCCTAGGTTTCCTCTAGATGATCCATATTGTTTTACCGCCCTCCGCTCACATACCTTTTTAGCAGAAAACACAAACGTGGAAGTTAAAGTGTGCGTATGCGGATTCTAAAATCGAATAGTTTTGGTTATCTAAGTCTCCCTTGTTAGGCGCTAATGGAAGCCAAAGTGTGACTCGTAATATTGTAATTGATTTTTTTCAATTGCCACGTCCTTGGGATCGGTACACCGTCGGATGATGATGATTATGAAAGCCCTAGGTTTCCTCTAGATGATCCATATTGTTTTACCGCCCTCCGCTTACATACCTTTTTAGCAGAAAACACAAACGTGGAAGTTAAAGTGTGCGTATGCGTATTCTAAAATCGAATAGTTTTGATTATCTAAGTCTCCCTTGTTAGGCGCTAATGGTAGCCAAAGTGTGACACGTAATATTGTAATTGCTTTTTTTTTAATTGCCACGTCCTTGTGATCGGTACACCGTCGGATGATGATGATTATGAAAGCCCTAGGTTTCCTCTAGATGATCCATATTGTTTTACCGCCCTCCGCTCACATACCTTTTTAGCGGAAAACACAAACGTGGAAGTTAAAGTGTGCGTATGCGGATTCTAAAATCGAATAGTTTTGGTTATATAAGTCTCCCTTGTTAGGCGCTAATGGAAGCCAAAGTGTGACTCGTAATATTGTAATTGATTTTTTTCAATTGCCACGTCCTTGTGATCGGTACACGGGCGGATGATGGTGATGATGAAAGCCCTAGGTTTCCTCTAGATGATCCATATTGTTTTACCGCCCTCCGCTCACATACCTTTTTAGCGGAAAACACAAACGTGGAAGTTAAAGTGTGCGTATGCGGATTCTAAAATCGAATAGTTTTGGTTATATAAGTCTCCCTTGTTAGGCGCTAATGGAAGCCAAAGTGTGACTCGTAATATTGTAATTGATTTTTTTCAATTGCCACGTCCTTGTGATCAGTACACGGGCGGATGATGGTGATGATGAAAGCCCTAGGTTTCCTCTAGATGATCCATATTGTTTTACCGCCCTCCGCTCACATACCTTTTTAGCAGAAAACGCAAACGTGGATGTTAAAGTGTGCGTATGCGTATTCTAAAATCGAATAGTTTTGATTATCTAAGTCTCCCTTGTTAGGCGCTAATGGTAGCCAAAGTGTGACACGTAATATTGTAATTGCTTTTTTTTTAATTGCCACGTCCTTGGGATCGGTACACCGTCGGATGATGGTGATGATGAAAGCCTTAGGTTTCCTCTAGATGATCCATATTGTTTTTCCGCCCTCCGCTCACATACATTTTTAGCAGAAAACACAAAGGCGGAAGTTAACGGCAATTTTGATATGTTTGATTTTTGTTGATTGCCATTCCCCTGTACAACCCATATAAGACGCTGATGTCTCCACGTAAAGTATGCATATGCGGCTTCTAAAATCGAATAGTTTTCATCTTCTAAGTCTCCCTTGTTAGGCGCTAATGGTAGCCAAAGTGAGACACGTAATATTGTAATTCCTTTTTTTCAATTGCCACGGGGATCGGTACACGGGCGGATGATGGTGATGATGAAAGCCCTAGGTTTCCTCTAGATGATCCATATTGTTTTACCGCCCTCCGCTCACATACCTTTTTAGCAGAAAACACAAACGCGGAAGTTAACAGCAATTTTGATATGTTTGATTTTTGTTGATTGCCATTCCCCTGTACAACCCATATAAGACGCTGATGTCTCCACGTAAAGTATGCATATGCGGCTTCTAAAATCGAATAGTTTTCATCTTCTAAGTCTCCCTTGTTAGGCGCTAATGGTAGCCAAAGTGAGACACGTAATATTGTGATTGCTTTTTTTTTTTAATTGCCACTTCCTTGGGATCGGTACACGGTCGGATGATGATGATGAGGAAAGCCCTAGGTTTCCTCTAGATGATCCACATTGTTTTACCGCCCTCCGCTCATATACCTTTTTAGCAGAAAACACAAACGGGGAAGTTAACAGCAATTTTGATATTTTTGATTTTTGTTGATTGACACTCCCCTGTTCAACCCATAAAAGACTTTGATGTCGCTTTGTAAAGAGCACATATGCGGCTTCTAAAATCGAATAGTTTTCCTGTTCTAAGTCTCCCTTGTTAGGCGCTAATGGTAGCCAAAGTGTGACACGTAATATTGTAATTGCTTTTTTTTTAATTGCCACGTCCTTGGGATCGGTACACCGTCGGATGATGATGATTATGAAAGCCCTAGGTTTCCTCTAGATGATCCATATTGTTTTACCGCCCTCCGCTCACATACATTTTTAGCAGAAAACACAAACGTGGAAGTTAAAGTGTGCGTATGCGGATTTTTAAATCGAATAGTTTTGGTTATATAAGTCTCCCTTGTTAGGCGCTAATGGAAGCCAAAGTGTGACTCGTAATATTGTAATTGATTTTTTTCAATTGCCACGTCCTTGTGATCGGTACACGGGCGGATGATGGTGATGATGAAAGCCCTAGGTTTCCTCTAGATGATCCATATTGTTTTACCGCCCTCCGCTCACATACCTTTTTAGCAGAAAACACAAACGTGGAAGTTAAAGTGTGCGTATGCGGATTCTAAAATCGAATAGTTTTGGTTATCTAAGTCTCCCTTGTTAGGCGCTAATGGAAGCCAAAGTGTGACTCGTAATATTGTAATTGATTTTTTTCAATTGCCACGTCCTTGGGATCGGTACACCGTCGGATGATGATGATTATGAAAGCCCTAGGTTTCCTCTAGATGATCCATATTGTTTTACCGCCCTCCGCTCACATACCTTTTTAGCAGAAAACACAAACGTGGAAGTTAAAGTGTGCGTATGCGGATTCTAAAATCGAATAGTTTTGGTTATATAAGTCTCCCTTGTTAGGCGCTAATGGAAGCCAAAGTGTGACTCGTAATATTGTAATTGATTTTTTTCAATTGCCACGTCCTTGTGATCGGTACACGGGCGGATGATGGTGATGATGAAAGCCTTAGGTTTCCTCTAGATGATCCATATTGTTTTTCCGCCCTCCGCTCACATACATTTTTAGCAGAAAACACAAAGGCGGAAGTTAACGGCAATTTTGATATGTTTGATTTTTGTTGATTGCCATCCCCCTGTACAACCCATATAAGACGCTGATGTCTCCACGTAAAGTATGCATATGCGGCTTCTAAAATCGAATAGTTTTCATCTTCTAAGTCTCCCTTGTTAGGCGCTAATGGTAGCCAAAGTGAGACACGTAATATTGTAATTCCTTTTTTTTCAATTGCCACGGGGATCGGTACACGGGCGGATGATGGTGATGATGAAAGCCCTAGGTTTCCTCTAGATGATCCATATTGTTTTACCGCCCTCCGCTCACATACCTTTTTAGCAGAAAACACAAACGCGGAAGTTAACAGCAATTTTGATATGTTTGATTTTTGTTGATTGCCATTCCCCTGTACAACCCATATAAGACGCTGATGTCTCCACGTAAAGTATGCATATGCGGCTTCTAAAATCGAATAGTTTTCATCTTCTAAGTCTCCCTTGTTAGGCGCTAATGGTAGCCAAAGTGAGACACGTAATATTGTGATTGCTTTTTTTTTTTAATTGCCACTTCCTTGGGATCGGTACACGGTCGGATGATGATGATGAGGAAAGCCCTAGGTTTCCTCTAGATGATCCACATTGTTTTACCGCCCTCCGCTCATATACCTTTTTAGCAGAAAACACAAACGGGGAAGTTAACAGCAATTTTGATATTTTTGATTTTTGTTGATTGACACTCCCCTGTTCAACCCATAAAAGACTTTGATGTCGCTTTGTAAAGAGCACATATGCGGCTTCTAAAATCGAATAGTTTTCCTGTTCTAAGTCTCCCTTGTTAGGCGCTAATGGTAGCCAAAGTGTGACACGTAATATTGTAATTGCTTTTTTTTTAATTGCCACGTCCTTGGGATCGGTACACCGTCGGATGATGATGATTATGAAAGCCCTAGGTTTCCTCTAGATGATCCATATTGTTTTACCGCCCTCCGCTCACATACATTTTTAGCAGAAAACACAAACGTGGAAGTTAAAGTGTGCGTATGCGGATTTTTAAATCGAATAGTTTTGGTTATATAAGTCTCCCTTGTTAGGCGCTAATGGAAGCCAAAGTGTGACTCGTAATATTGTAATTGATTTTTTTCAATTGCCACGTCCTTGTGATCGGTACACGGGCGGATGATGGTGATGATGAAAGCCCTAGGTTTCCTCTAGATGATCCATATTGTTTTACCGCCCTCCGCTCACATACCTTTTTAGCAGAAAACACAAACGTGGAAGTTAAAGTGTGCGTATGCGGATTCTAAAATCGAATAGTTTTGGTTATCTAAGTCTCCCTTGTTAGGCGCTAATGGAAGCCAAAGTGTGACTCGTAATATTGTAATTGATTTTTTTCAATTGCCACGTCCTTGGGATCGGTACACCGTCGGATGATGATGATTATGAAAGCCCTAGGTTTCCTCTAGATGATCCATATTGTTTTACCGCCCTCCGCTCACATACCTTTTTAGCAGAAAACACAAACGTGGAAGTTAAAGTGTGCGTATGCGGATTTTTAAATCGAATAGTTTTGGTTATATAAGTCTCCCTTGTTAGGCGCTAATGGAAACCAAAGTGTGACTCGTAATATTGTAATTGATTTTTTTCAATTGCCACGTCCTTGTGATCGGTACACGGGCGGATGATGGTGATGATGAAAGCCCTAGGTTTCCTCTAGATGATCCATATTGTTTTACCGCCCTCCGCTCACATACCTTTTTAGCAGAAAACACAAACGCGGAAGTTAACAGCAATTTTGATATGTTTGATTTTTGTTGATTGCCATTCCCCTGTACAACCCATTTAAGACGCTGATGTCTCCACGTAAAGTATGCATATGCGGCTTCTAAAATCGAATAGTTTTCATCTTCTAAGTCTCCCTTGTTAGGCGCTAATGGTAGCCAAAGTGAGACACGTAATATTGTGATTGCTTTTTTTTTTTAATTGCCACTTCCTTGGGATCGGTACACGGTCGGATGATGATGATGAGGAAAGCCCTAGGTTTCCTCTAGATGATCCACATTGTTTTACCGCCCTCCGCTCATATACCTTTTTAGCAGAAAACACAAACGGGGAAGTTAACAGCAATTTTGATATTTTTGATTTTTGTTGATTGACACTCCCCTTTTCAACCCATAAAAGACTTTGATGTCGCTTTGTAAAGAGCACATATGCGGCTTCTAAAATCGAATAGTTTTCCTGTTCTAAGTCTCCCTTGTTAGGCGCTAATGGTAGCCAAAGTGTGACACGTAATATTGTAATTGCTTTTTTTTTAATTGCCACGTCCTTGGGATCGGTACACCGTCGGATGATGATGATTATGAAAGCCCTAGGTTTCCTCTAGATGATCCATATTGTTTTACCGCCCTCCGCTCACATACCTTTTTAGCAGAAAACACAAACGTGGAAGTTAAAGTGTGCGTATGCGGATTTTTAAATCGAATAGTTTTGGTTATATAAGTCTCCCTTGTTAGGCGCTAATGGAAACCAAAGTGTGACTCGTAATATTGTAATTGATTTTTTTCAATTGCCACGTCCTTGTGATCGGTACACGGGCGGATGATGGTGATGATGAAAGCCTTAGGTTTCCTCTAGATGATCCATATTGTTTTACCGCCCTCCGCTCACATACATTTTTAGCAGAAAACACAAAGGCGGAAGTTAACGGCAATTTTGATATGTTTGATTTTTGTTGATTGCCATTCCCCTGTACAACCCATATAAGACGCTGATGTCTCCACGTAAAGTATGCATATGCGGCTTCTAAAATCGAATAGTTTTCATCTTCTAAGTCTCCCTTGTTAGGCGCTAATGGTAGCCAAAGTGAGACACGTAATATTGTAATTCCTTTTTTTTCAATTGCCACGGGGATCGGTACACGGGCGGATGATGGTGATGATGAAAGCCCTAGGTTTCCTCTAGATGATCCATATTGTTTTACCGCCCTCCGCTCACATACCTTTTTAGCAGAAAACACAAACGCGGAAGTTAACAGCAATTTTGATATGTTTGATTTTTGTTGATTGCCATTCCCCTGTACAACCCATTTAAGACGCTGATGTCTCCACGTAAAGTATGCATATGCGGCTTCTAAAATCGAATAGTTTTCATCTTCTAAGTCTCCCTTGTTAGGCGCTAATGGTAGCCAAAGTGAGACACGTAATATTGTGATTGCTTTTTTTTTTTAATTGCCACTTCCTTGGGATCGGTACACGGTCGGATGATGATGATGAGGAAAGCCCTAGGTTTCCTCTAGATGATCCACATTGTTTTACCGCCCTCCGCTCATATACCTTTTTAGCAGAAAACACAAACGGGGAAGTTAACAGCAATTTTGATATTTTTGATTTTTGTTGATTGACACTCCCCTTTTCAACCCATAAAAGACTTTGATGTCGCTTTGTAAAGAGCACATATGCGGCTTCTAAAATCGAATAGTTTTCCTGTTCTAAGTCTCCCTTGTTAGGCGCTAATGGTAGCCAAAGTGTGACACGTAATATTGTAATTGCTTTTTTTTTAATTGCCACGTCCTTGGGATCGGTACACCGTCGGATGATGATGATTATGAAAGCCCTAGGTTTCCTCTAGATGATCCATATTGTTTTACCGCCCTCCGCTCACATACCTTTTTAGCAGAAAACACAAACGTGGAAGTTAAAGTGTGCGTATGCGGATTTTTAAATCGAATAGTTTTGGTTATATAAGTCTCCCTTGTTAGGCGCTAATGGAAACCAAAGTGTGACTCGTAATATTGTAATTGATTTTTTTCAATTGCCACGTCCTTGTGATCGGTACACGGGCGGATGATGGTGATGATGAAAGCCCTAGGTTTCCTCTAGATGATCCATATTGTTTTACCGCCCTCCGCTCACATACCTTTTTAGCAGAAAACACAAACGTGGAAGTTAAAGTGTGCGTATGCGGATTCTAAAATCGAATAGTTTTGGTTATCTAAGTCTCCCTTGTTAGGCGCTAATGGAAGCCAAAGTGTGACTCGTAATATTGTAATTGATTTTTTTCAATTGCCACGTCCTTGGGATCGGTACACCGTCGGATGATGATGATTATGAAAGCCCTAGGTTTCCTCTAGATGATCCATATTGTTTTACCGCCCTCCGCTTACATACCTTTTTAGCAGAAAACACAAACGTGGAAGTTAAAGTGTGCGTATGCGTATTCTAAAATCGAATAGTTTTGATTATCTAAGTCTCCCTTGTTAGGCGCTAATGGTAGCCAAAGTGTGACACGTAATATTGTAATTGCTTTTTTTTTAATTGCCACGTCCTTGTGATCGGTACACCGTCGGATGATGATGATTATGAAAGCCCTAGGTTTCCTCTAGATGATCCATATTGTTTTACCGCCCTCCGCTCACATACCTTTTTAGCGGAAAACACAAACGTGGAAGTTAAAGTGTGCGTATGCGGATTCTAAAATCGAATAATTTTGGTTATATAAGTCTCCCTTGTTAGGCGCTAATGGAAGCCAAAGTGTGACTCGTAATATTGTAATTGATTTTTTTCAATTGCCACGTCCTTGTGATCGGTACACGGGCGGATGATGGTGATGATGAAAGCCCTAGGTTTCCTCTAGATGATCCATATTGTTTTACCGCCCTCCGCTCACATACCTTTTTAGCGGAAAACACAAACGTGGAAGTTAAAGTGTGCGTATGCGGATTCTAAAATCGAATAGTTTTGGTTATATAAGTCTCCCTTGTTAGGCGCTAATGGAAGCCAAAGTGTGACTCGTAATATTGTAATTGATTTTTTTCAATTGCCACGTCCTTGTGATCAGTACACGGGCGGATGATGGTGATGATGAAAGCCCTAGGTTTCCTCTAGATGATCCATATTGTTTTACCGCCCTCCGCTCACATACCTTTTTAGCAGAAAACGCAAACGTGGATGTTAAAGTGTGCGTATGCGTATTCTAAAATCGAATAGTTTTGATTATCTAAGTCTCCCTTGTTAGGCGCTAATGGTAGCCAAAGTGTGACACGTAATATTGTAATTGATTTTTTTCAATTGCCACGTCCTTGTGATCGGTACACGGGCGGATGATGGTGATGATGAAAGCCCTAGGTTTCCTCTAGATGATCCATATTGTTTTACCGCCCTCCGCTCACATACCTTTTTAGCAGAAAACGCAAACGTGGATGTTAAAGTGTGCGTATGCGTATTCTAAAATCGAATAGTTTTGATTATCTAAGTCTCCCTTGTTAGGCGCTAATGGAAGCCAAAGTGTGACTCGTAATATTTTAATTGATTTTTTTCAATTGCCACGTCCTTGTGATCAGTACACGGGCGGATGATGGTGATGATGAAAGCCCTAGGTTTCCTCTAGATGATCCATATTGTTTTACCGCCCTCCGCTCACATACCTTTTTAGCAGAAAACGCAAACGTGGATGTTAAAGTGTGCGTATGCGTATTCTAAAATCGAATAGTTTTGATTATCTAAGTCTCCCTTGTTAGGCGCTAATGGAAGCCAAAGTGTGACTCGTAATATTTTAATTGATTTTTTTCAATTGCCACGTCCTTGTGATCAGTACACGGGCGGATGATGGTGATGATGAAAGCCCTAGGTTTCCTCTAGATGATCCATATTGTTTTACCGCCCTCCGCTCACATACCTTTTTAGCAGAAAACACAAACGTGGAAGTTAAAGTGTGCGTATGCGGATTCTAAAATCGAATAGTTTTGGTTATATAAGTCTCCCTTGTTAGGCGCTAATGGAAGCCAAAGTGTGACTCGTAATATTGTAATTGATTTTTTTCAATTGCCACGTCCTTGTGATCGGTACACGGGCGGATGATGGTGATGATGAAAGCCCTAGGTTTCCTCTAGATGATCCATATTGTTTTACCGCCCTCCGCTTACATACCTTTTTAGCAGAAAACACAAACGTGGAAGTTAAAGTGTGCGTATGCGTATTCTAAAATCGAATAGTTTTGATTATCTAAGTCTCCCTTGTTAGGCGCTAATGGTAGCCAAAGTGTGACACGTAATATTGTAATTGCTTTTTTTCAATTGCCACGTCCTTGTGATCGGTACACGGGCGGATGATGGTGATGATGAAAGCCCTAGGTTTCCTCTAGATGATCCATATTGTTTTACCGCCCTCCGCTCACATACCTTTTTAGCAGAAAACGCAAACGTGGATGTTAAAGTGTGCGTATGCGTATTCTAAAATCGAATAGTTTTGATTATCTAAGTCTCCCTTGTTAGGCGCTAATGGAAGCCAAAGTGTGACTCGTAATATTTTAATTGATTTTTTTCAATTGCCACGTCCTTGTGATCGGTACACCGTCGGATGATGATGATTATGAAAGCCCTAGGTTTCCTCTAGATGATCCATATTGTTTTACCGCCCTCCGCTTACATACCTTTTTAGCAGAAAACACAAACGTGGAAGTTAAAGTGTGCGTATGCGTATTCTAAAATCGAATAGTTTTGATTATCTAAGTCTCCCTTGTTAGGCGCTAATGGAAGCCAAAGTGTGACTCGTAATATTTTAATTGATTTTTTTCAATTGCCACGTCCTTGTGATCGGTACACGGGCGGATGATGGTGATGATGAAAGCCCTAGGTTTCCTCTAGATGATCCATATTGTTTTACCGCCCTCCGCTCACATACCTTTTTAGCAGAAAACGCAAACGTGGATGTTAAAGTGTGCGTATGCGTATTCTAAAATCGAATAGTTTTGATTATCTAAGTCTCCCTTGTTAGGCGCTAATGGAAGCCAAAGTGTGACTCGTAATATTTTAATTGATTTTTTTCAATTGCCACGTCCTTGTGATCGGTACACCGTCGGATGATGATGATTATGAAAGCCCTAGGTTTCCTCTAGATGATCCATATTGTTTTACCGCCCTCCGCTTACATACCTTTTTAGCAGAAAACACAAACGTGGAAGTTAAAGTGTGCGTATGCGTATTCTAAAATCGAATAGTTTTGATTATCTAAGTCTCCCTTGTTAGGCGCTAATGGTAGCCAAAGTGTGACACGTAATATTGTAATTGCTTTTTTTTTAATTGCCACGTCCTTGTGATCGGTACACCGTCGGATGATGATGATTATGAAAGCCCTAGGTTTCCTCTAGATGATCCATATTGTTTTACCGCCCTCCGCTCACATACCTTTTTAGCGGAAAACACAAACGTGGAAGTTAAAGTGTGCGTATGCGGATTCTAAAATCGAATAGTTTTGGTTATATAAGTCTCCCTTGTTAGGCGCTAATGGAAGCCAAAGTGTGACTCGTAATATTGTAATTGATTTTTTTCAATTGCCACGTCCTTGTGATCGGTACACGGGCGGATGATGGTGATGATGAAAGCCCTAGGTTTCCTCTAGATGATCCATATTGTTTTACCGCCCTCCGCTCACATACCTTTTTAGCGGAAAACACAAACGTGGAAGTTAAAGTGTGCGTATGCGGATTCTAAAATCGAATAGTTTTGGTTATATAAGTCTCCCTTGTTAGGCGCTAATGGAAGCCAAAGTGTGACTCGTAATATTGTAATTGATTTTTTTCAATTGCCACGTCCTTGTGATCAGTACACGGGCGGATGATGGTGATGATGAAAGCCCTAGGTTTCCTCTAGATGATCCATATTGTTTTACCGCCCTCCGCTCACATACATTTTTAGCAGAAAACACAAACGTGGAAGTTAAAGTGTGCGTATGCGGATTTTTAAATCGAATAGTTTTGGTTATATAAGTCTCCCTTGTTAGGCGCTAATGGAAGCCAAAGTGTGACTCGTAATATTGTAATTGATTTTTTTCAATTGCCACGTCCTTGTGATCGGTACACGGGCGGATGATGGTGATGATGAAAGCCCTAGGTTTCCTCTAGATGATCCATATTGTTTTACCGCCCTCCGCTCACATACCTTTTTAGCAGAAAACACAAACGTGGAAGTTAAAGTGTGCGTATGCGGATTCTAAAATCGAATAGTTTTGGTTATCTAAGTCTCCCTTGTTAGGCGCTAATGGAAGCCAAAGTGTGACTCGTAATATTGTAATTGATTTTTTTCAATTGCCACGTCCTTGGGATCGGTACACCGTCGGATGATGATGATTATGAAAGCCCTAGGTTTCCTCTAGATGATCCATATTGTTTTACCGCCCTCCGCTCACATACCTTTTTAGCAGAAAACACAAACGTGGAAGTTAAAGTGTGCGTATGCGGATTTTTAAATCGAATAGTTTTGGTTATATAAGTCTCCCTTGTTAGGCGCTAATGGAAACCAAAGTGTGACTCGTAATATTGTAATTGATTTTTTTCAATTGCCACGTCCTTGTGATCGGTACACGGGCGGATGATGGTGATGATGAAAGCCCTAGGTTTCCTCTAGATGATCCATATTGTTTTACCGCCCTCCGCTCACATACCTTTTTAGCAGAAAACACAAACGCGGAAGTTAACAGCAATTTTGATATGTTTGATTTTTGTTGATTGCCATTCCCCTGTACAACCCATTTAAGACGCTGATGTCTCCACGTAAAGTATGCATATGCGGCTTCTAAAATCGAATAGTTTTCATCTTCTAAGTCTCCCTTGTTAGGCGCTAATGGTAGCCAAAGTGAGACACGTAATATTGTGATTGCTTTTTTTTTTTAATTGCCACTTCCTTGGGATCGGTACACGGTCGGATGATGATGATGAGGAAAGCCCTAGGTTTCCTCTAGATGATCCACATTGTTTTACCGCCCTCCGCTCATATACCTTTTTAGCAGAAAACACAAACGGGGAAGTTAACAGCAATTTTGATATTTTTGATTTTTGTTGATTGACACTCCCCTTTTCAACCCATAAAAGACTTTGATGTCGCTTTGTAAAGAGCACATATGCGGCTTCTAAAATCGAATAGTTTTCCTGTTCTAAGTCTCCCTTGTTAGGCGCTAATGGTAGCCAAAGTGTGACACGTAATATTGTAATTGCTTTTTTTTTAATTGCCACGTCCTTGGGATCGGTACACCGTCGGATGATGATGATTATGAAAGCCCTAGGTTTCCTCTAGATGATCCATATTGTTTTACCGCCCTCCGCTCACATACCTTTTTAGCAGAAAACACAAACGTGGAAGTTAAAGTGTGCGTATGCGGATTTTTAAATCGAATAGTTTTGGTTATATAAGTCTCCCTTGTTAGGCGCTAATGGAAACCAAAGTGTGACTCGTAATATTGTAATTGATTTTTTTCAATTGCCACGTCCTTGTGATCGGTACACGGGCGGATGATGGTGATGATGAAAGCCTTAGGTTTCCTCTAGATGATCCATATTGTTTTACCGCCCTCCGCTCACATACATTTTTAGCAGAAAACACAAAGGCGGAAGTTAACGGCAATTTTGATATGTTTGATTTTTGTTGATTGCCATTCCCCTGTACAACCCATATAAGACGCTGATGTCTCCACGTAAAGTATGCATATGCGGCTTCTAAAATCGAATAGTTTTCATCTTCTAAGTCTCCCTTGTTAGGCGCTAATGGTAGCCAAAGTGAGACACGTAATATTGTAATTCCTTTTTTTTCAATTGCCACGGGGATCGGTACACGGGCGGATGATGGTGATGATGAAAGCCCTAGGTTTCCTCTAGATGATCCATATTGTTTTACCGCCCTCCGCTCACATACCTTTTTAGCAGAAAACACAAACGCGGAAGTTAACAGCAATTTTGATATGTTTGATTTTTGTTGATTGCCATTCCCCTGTACAACCCATTTAAGACGCTGATGTCTCCACGTAAAGTATGCATATGCGGCTTCTAAAATCGAATAGTTTTCATCTTCTAAGTCTCCCTTGTTAGGCGCTAATGGTAGCCAAAGTGAGACACGTAATATTGTGATTGCTTTTTTTTTTTAATTGCCACTTCCTTGGGATCGGTACACGGTCGGATGATGATGATGAGGAAAGCCCTAGGTTTCCTCTAGATGATCCACATTGTTTTACCGCCCTCCGCTCATATACCTTTTTAGCAGAAAACACAAACGGGGAAGTTAACAGCAATTTTGATATTTTTGATTTTTGTTGATTGACACTCCCCTTTTCAACCCATAAAAGACTTTGATGTCGCTTTGTAAAGAGCACATATGCGGCTTCTAAAATCGAATAGTTTTCCTGTTCTAAGTCTCCCTTGTTAGGCGCTAATGGTAGCCAAAGTGTGACACGTAATATTGTAATTGCTTTTTTTTTAATTGCCACGTCCTTGGGATCGGTACACCGTCGGATGATGATGATTATGAAAGCCCTAGGTTTCCTCTAGATGATCCATATTGTTTTACCGCCCTCCGCTCACATACCTTTTTAGCAGAAAACACAAACGTGGAAGTTAAAGTGTGCGTATGCGGATTTTTAAATCGAATAGTTTTGGTTATATAAGTCTCCCTTGTTAGGCGCTAATGGAAACCAAAGTGTGACTCGTAATATTGTAATTGATTTTTTTCAATTGCCACGTCCTTGTGATCGGTACACGGGCGGATGATGGTGATGATGAAAGCCCTAGGTTTCCTCTAGATGATCCATATTGTTTTACCGCCCTCCGCTCACATACCTTTTTAGCAGAAAACACAAACGTGGAAGTTAAAGTGTGCGTATGCGGATTCTAAAATCGAATAGTTTTGGTTATCTAAGTCTCCCTTGTTAGGCGCTAATGGAAGCCAAAGTGTGACTCGTAATATTGTAATTGATTTTTTTCAATTGCCACGTCCTTGGGATCGGTACACCGTCGGATGATGATGATTATGAAAGCCCTAGGTTTCCTCTAGATGATCCATATTGTTTTACCGCCCTCCGCTTACATACCTTTTTAGCAGAAAACACAAACGTGGAAGTTAAAGTGTGCGTATGCGTATTCTAAAATCGAATAGTTTTGATTATCTAAGTCTCCCTTGTTAGGCGCTAATGGTAGCCAAAGTGTGACACGTAATATTGTAATTGCTTTTTTTTTAATTGCCACGTCCTTGTGATCGGTACACCGTCGGATGATGATGATTATGAAAGCCCTAGGTTTCCTCTAGATGATCCATATTGTTTTACCGCCCTCCGCTCACATACCTTTTTAGCGGAAAACACAAACGTGGAAGTTAAAGTGTGCGTATGCGGATTCTAAAATCGAATAGTTTTGGTTATATAAGTCTCCCTTGTTAGGCGCTAATGGAAGCCAAAGTGTGACTCGTAATATTGTAATTGATTTTTTTCAATTGCCACGTCCTTGTGATCGGTACACGGGCGGATGATGGTGATGATGAAAGCCCTAGGTTTCCTCTAGATGATCCATATTGTTTTACCGCCCTCCGCTCACATACCTTTTTAGCGGAAAACACAAACGTGGAAGTTAAAGTGTGCGTATGCGGATTCTAAAATCGAATAGTTTTGGTTATATAAGTCTCCCTTGTTAGGCGCTAATGGAAGCCAAAGTGTGACTCGTAATATTGTAATTGATTTTTTTCAATTGCCACGTCCTTGTGATCAGTACACGGGCGGATGATGGTGATGATGAAAGCCCTAGGTTTCCTCTAGATGATCCATATTGTTTTACCGCCCTCCGCTCACATACCTTTTTAGCAGAAAACGCAAACGTGGATGTTAAAGTGTGCGTATGCGTATTCTAAAATCGAATAGTTTTGATTATCTAAGTCTCCCTTGTTAGGCGCTAATGGTAGCCAAAGTGTGACACGTAATATTGTAATTGATTTTTTTCAATTGCCACGTCCTTGTGATCGGTACACGGGCGGATGATGGTGATGATGAAAGCCCTAGGTTTCCTCTAGATGATCCATATTGTTTTACCGCCCTCCGCTCACATACCTTTTTAGCAGAAAACGCAAACGTGGATGTTAAAGTGTGCGTATGCGTATTCTAAAATCGAATAGTTTTGATTATCTAAGTCTCCCTTGTTAGGCGCTAATGGAAGCCAAAGTGTGACTCGTAATATTTTAATTGATTTTTTTCAATTGCCACGTCCTTGTGATCAGTACACGGGCGGATGATGGTGATGATGAAAGCCCTAGGTTTCCTCTAGATGATCCATATTGTTTTACCGCCCTCCGCTCACATACCTTTTTAGCAGAAAACGCAAACGTGGATGTTAAAGTGTGCGTATGCGTATTCTAAAATCGAATAGTTTTGATTATCTAAGTCTCCCTTGTTAGGCGCTAATGGAAGCCAAAGTGTGACTCGTAATATTTTAATTGATTTTTTTCAATTGCCACGTCCTTGTGATCAGTACACGGGCGGATGATGGTGATGATGAAAGCCCTAGGTTTCCTCTAGATGATCCATATTGTTTTACCGCCCTCCGCTCACATACCTTTTTAGCAGAAAACGCAAACGTGGATGTTAAAGTGTGCGTATGCGTATTCTAAAATCGAATAGTTTTGGTTATATAAGTCTCCCTTGTTAGGCGCTAATGGAAGCCAAAGTGTGACTCGTAATATTGTAATTGATTTTTTTCAATTGCCACGTCCTTGTGATCAGTACACGGGCGGATGATGGTGATGATGAAAGCCCTAGGTTTCCTCTAGATGATCCATATTGTTTTACCGCCCTCCGCTCACATACCTTTTTAGCAGAAAACGCAAACGTGGAAGTTAAAGTGTGCGTATGCGGATTCTAAAATCGAATAGTTTTGGTTATATAAGTCTCCCTTGTTAGGCGCTAATGGAAGCCAAAGTGTGACTCGTAATATTGTAATTGATTTTTTTCAATTGCCACGTCCTTGTGATCAGTACACGGGCGGATGATGGTGATGATGAAAGCCCTAGGTTTCCTCTAGATGATCCATATTGTTTTACCGCCCTCCGCTCACATACCTTTTTAGCAGAAAACGCAAACGTGGATGTTAAAGTGTGCGTATGCGTATTCTAAAATCGAATAGTTTTGATTATCTAAGTCTCCCTTGTTAGGCGCTAATGGAAGCCAAAGTGTGACTCGTAATATTTTAATTGATTTTTTTCAATTGCCACGTCCTTGTGATCGGTACACGGGCGGATGATGGTGATGATGAAAGCCCTAGGTTTCCTCTAGATGATCCATACTGTTTTACCGCCCTCCGCTCACATACCTTTTTAGCAGAAAACACAAACGTGGAAGTTAAAGTGTGCGTATGCGTATTCTAAAATCGAATAGTTTTGATTATCTTAGTCTCCCTTGTTAGGCGCTAATGGTAGCCAAAGTGTGACACGTAATATTGTAATTGCCTTTTTTTCAATTGCCACGTCCTTGGGATCGGTACACGGGCGGATGATGGTGATGATGAAAGCCTAGGTTTCCTCTAGATGATCCATATTGTTTTACCGCCCTCCGCTCACATACCTTTTTAGCAGAAAACGCAAACGTGGAAGTTAAAGTGTGCGTATGCGTATTCTAAAATCGAGTAGTTTTGATTATCTAAGTCTCCCTTGTTAGGCGCTAATGGTAGCCAAAGTGTGACACGTAATATTGTAATTGCTTTTTTTCAATTGCCACGTCCTTGTGATCGGTACACCGTCGGATGATGATGATTATGAAAGCCCTAGGTTTCCTTTAGATGATCCATATTGTTTAACCGCCCTCCGCTCACATACCTTTTTAGCAGAAAACACAAACGTGGAAGTTAAAGTGTGCGTATGCGGATTCTAAAATCGAATAGTTTTGGTTATATAAGTCTCCCTTGTTAGGCGCTAATGGAAGCCAAAGTGTGACTCGTAATATTGTAATTGATTTTTTTCAATTGCCACGTCCTTGTGATCGGTACACGGGCGGATGATGGTGATGATGAAAGCCTTAGGTTTCCTCTAGATGATCCATATTGTTTTACCGCCCTCCGCTCACATACATTTTTAGCAGAAAACACAAAGGCGGAAGTTAACGGCAATTTTGATATGTTTGATTTTTGTTGATTGCCATTCCCCTGTACAACCCATATAAGACGCTGATGTCTCCACGTAAAGTATGCATATGCGGCTTCTAAAATCGAATAGTTTTCATCTTCTAAGTCTCCCTTGTTAGGCGCTAATGGTAGCCAAAGTGAGACACGTAATATTGTAATTCCTTTTTTTTCAATTGCCACGGGGATCGGTACACGGGCGGATGATGGTGATGATGAAAGCCCTAGGTTTCCTCTAGATGATCCATATTGTTTTACCGCCCTCCGCTCACATACCTTTTTAGCAGAAAACACAAACGCGGAAGTTAACAGCAATTTTGATATGTTTGATTTTTGTTGATTGCCATTCCCCTGTACAACCCATTTAAGACGCTGATGTCTCCACGTAAAGTATGCATATGCGGCTTCTAAAATCGAATAGTTTTCATCTTCTAAGTCTCCCTTGTTAGGCGCTAATGGTAGCCAAAGTGAGACACGTAATATTGTGATTGCTTTTTTTTTTTAATTGCCACTTCCTTGGGATCGGTACACGGTCGGATGATGATGATGAGGAAAGCCCTAGGTTTCCTCTAGATGATCCACATTGTTTTACCGCCCTCCGCTCATATACCTTTTTAGCAGAAAACACAAACGGGGAAGTTAACAGCAATTTTGATATTTTTGATTTTTGTTGATTGACACTCCCCTTTTCAACCCATAAAAGACTTTGATGTCGCTTTGTAAAGAGCACATATGCGGCTTCTAAAATCGAATAGTTTTCCTGTTCTAAGTCTCCCTTGTTAGGCGCTAATGGTAGCCAAAGTGTGACACGTAATATTGTAATTGCTTTTTTTTTAATTGCCACGTCCTTGGGATCGGTACACCGTCGGATGATGATGATTATGAAAGCCCTAGGTTTCCTCTAGATGATCCATATTGTTTTACCGCCCTCCGCTCACATACCTTTTTAGCAGAAAACACAAACGTGGAAGTTAAAGTGTGCGTATGCGGATTTTTAAATCGAATAGTTTTGGTTATATAAGTCTCCCTTGTTAGGCGCTAATGGAAACCAAAGTGTGACTCGTAATATTGTAATTGATTTTTTTCAATTGCCACGTCCTTGTGATCGGTACACGGGCGGATGATGGTGATGATGAAAGCCCTAGGTTTCCTCTAGATGATCCATATTGTTTTACCGCCCTCCGCTCACATACCTTTTTAGCAGAAAACACAAACGTGGAAGTTAAAGTGTGCGTATGCGGATTCTAAAATCGAATAGTTTTGGTTATCTAAGTCTCCCTTGTTAGGCGCTAATGGAAGCCAAAGTGTGACTCGTAATATTGTAATTGATTTTTTTCAATTGCCACGTCCTTGGGATCGGTACACCGTCGGATGATGATGATTATGAAAGCCCTAGGTTTCCTCTAGATGATCCATATTGTTTTACCGCCCTCCGCTTACATACCTTTTTAGCAGAAAACACAAACGTGGAAGTTAAAGTGTGCGTATGCGTATTCTAAAATCGAATAGTTTTGATTATCTAAGTCTCCCTTGTTAGGCGCTAATGGTAGCCAAAGTGTGACACGTAATATTGTAATTGCTTTTTTTTTAATTGCCACGTCCTTGTGATCGGTACACCGTCGGATGATGATGATTATGAAAGCCCTAGGTTTCCTCTAGATGATCCATATTGTTTTACCGCCCTCCGCTCACATACCTTTTTAGCGGAAAACACAAACGTGGAAGTTAAAGTGTGCGTATGCGGATTCTAAAATCGAATAGTTTTGGTTATATAAGTCTCCCTTGTTAGGCGCTAATGGAAGCCAAAGTGTGACTCGTAATATTGTAATTGATTTTTTTCAATTGCCACGTCCTTGTGATCGGTACACGGGCGGATGATGGTGATGATGAAAGCCCTAGGTTTCCTCTAGATGATCCATATTGTTTTACCGCCCTCCGCTCACATACCTTTTTAGCGGAAAACACAAACGTGGAAGTTAAAGTGTGCGTATGCGGATTCTAAAATCGAATAGTTTTGGTTATATAAGTCTCCCTTGTTAGGCGCTAATGGAAGCCAAAGTGTGACTCGTAATATTGTAATTGATTTTTTTCAATTGCCACGTCCTTGTGATCAGTACACGGGCGGATGATGGTGATGATGAAAGCCCTAGGTTTCCTCTAGATGATCCATATTGTTTTACCGCCCTCCGCTCACATACCTTTTTAGCAGAAAACGCAAACGTGGATGTTAAAGTGTGCGTATGCGTATTCTAAAATCGAATAGTTTTGATTATCTAAGTCTCCCTTGTTAGGCGCTAATGGTAGCCAAAGTGTGACACGTAATATTGTAATTGCTTTTTTTTTAATTGCCACGTCCTTGGGATCGGTACACCGTCGGATGATGGTGATGATGAAAGCCTTAGGTTTCCTCTAGATGATCCATATTGTTTTTCCGCCCTCCGCTCACATACATTTTTAGCAGAAAACACAAAGGCGGAAGTTAACGGCAATTTTGATATGTTTGATTTTTGTTGATTGCCATTCCCCTGTACAACCCATATAAGACGCTGATGTCTCCACGTAAAGTATGCATATGCGGCTTCTAAAATCGAATAGTTTTCATCTTCTAAGTCTCCCTTGTTAGGCGCTAATGGTAGCCAAAGTGAGACACGTAATATTGTAATTCCTTTTTTTTCAATTGCCACGGGGATCGGTACACGGGCGGATGATGGTGATGATGAAAGCCCTAGGTTTCCTCTAGATGATCCATATTGTTTTACCGCCCTCCGCTCACATACCTTTTTAGCAGAAAACACAAACGCGGAAGTTAACAGCAATTTTGATATGTTTGATTTTTGTTGATTGCCATTCCCCTGTACAACCCATATAAGACGCTGATGTCTCCACGTAAAGTATGCATATGCGGCTTCTAAAATCGAATAGTTTTCATCTTCTAAGTCTCCCTTGTTAGGCGCTAATGGTAGCCAAAGTGAGACACGTAATATTGTGATTGCTTTTTTTTTTTAATTGCCACTTCCTTGGGATCGGTACACGGTCGGATGATGATGATGAGGAAAGCCCTAGGTTTCCTCTAGATGATCCACATTGTTTTACCGCCCTCCGCTCATATACCTTTTTAGCAGAAAACACAAACGGGGAAGTTAACAGCAATTTTGATATTTTTGATTTTTGTTGATTGACACTCCCCTGTTCAACCCATAAAAGACTTTGATGTCGCTTTGTAAAGAGCACATATGCGGCTTCTAAAATCGAATAGTTTTCCTGTTCTAAGTCTCCCTTGTTAGGCGCTAATGGTAGCCAAAGTGTGACACGTAATATTGTAATTGCTTTTTTTTTAATTGCCACGTCCTTGGGATCGGTACACCGTCGGATGATGATGATTATGAAAGCCCTAGGTTTCCTCTAGATGATCCATATTGTTTTACCGCCCTCCGCTCACATACATTTTTAGCAGAAAACACAAACGTGGAAGTTAAAGTGTGCGTATGCGGATTTTTAAATCGAATAGTTTTGGTTATATAAGTCTCCCTTGTTAGGCGCTAATGGAAGCCAAAGTGTGACTCGTAATATTGTAATTGATTTTTTTCAATTGCCACGTCCTTGTGATCGGTACACGGGCGGATGATGGTGATGATGAAAGCCCTAGGTTTCCTCTAGATGATCCATATTGTTTTACCGCCCTCCGCTCACATACCTTTTTAGCAGAAAACACAAACGTGGAAGTTAAAGTGTGCGTATGCGGATTCTAAAATCGAATAGTTTTGGTTATCTAAGTCTCCCTTGTTAGGCGCTAATGGAAGCCAAAGTGTGACTCGTAATATTGTAATTGATTTTTTTCAATTGCCACGTCCTTGGGATCGGTACACCGTCGGATGATGATGATTATGAAAGCCCTAGGTTTCCTCTAGATGATCCATATTGTTTTACCGCCCTCCGCTCACATACCTTTTTAGCAGAAAACACAAACGTGGAAGTTAAAGTGTGCGTATGCGGATTCTAAAATCGAATAGTTTTGGTTATATAAGTCTCCCTTGTTAGGCGCTAATGGAAGCCAAAGTGTGACTCGTAATATTGTAATTGATTTTTTTCAATTGCCACGTCCTTGTGATCGGTACACGGGCGGATGATGGTGATGATGAAAGCCTTAGGTTTCCTCTAGATGATCCATATTGTTTTTCCGCCCTCCGCTCACATACATTTTTAGCAGAAAACACAAAGGCGGAAGTTAACGGCAATTTTGATATGTTTGATTTTTGTTGATTGCCATCCCCCTGTACAACCCATATAAGACGCTGATGTCTCCACGTAAAGTATGCATATGCGGCTTCTAAAATCGAATAGTTTTCATCTTCTAAGTCTCCCTTGTTAGGCGCTAATGGTAGCCAAAGTGAGACACGTAATATTGTAATTCCTTTTTTTTCAATTGCCACGGGGATCGGTACACGGGCGGATGATGGTGATGATGAAAGCCCTAGGTTTCCTCTAGATGATCCATATTGTTTTACCGCCCTCCGCTCACATACCTTTTTAGCAGAAAACACAAACGCGGAAGTTAACAGCAATTTTGATATGTTTGATTTTTGTTGATTGCCATTCCCCTGTACAACCCATATAAGACGCTGATGTCTCCACGTAAAGTATGCATATGCGGCTTCTAAAATCGAATAGTTTTCATCTTCTAAGTCTCCCTTGTTAGGCGCTAATGGTAGCCAAAGTGAGACACGTAATATTGTGATTGCTTTTTTTTTTTAATTGCCACTTCCTTGGGATCGGTACACGGTCGGATGATGATGATGAGGAAAGCCCTAGGTTTCCTCTAGATGATCCACATTGTTTTACCGCCCTCCGCTCATATACCTTTTTAGCAGAAAACACAAACGGGGAAGTTAACAGCAATTTTGATATTTTTGATTTTTGTTGATTGACACTCCCCTATTCAACCCATAAAAGACTTTGATGTCGCTTTGTAAAGAGCACATATGCGGCTTCTAAAATCGAATAGTTTTCCTGTTCTAAGTCTCCCTTGTTAGGCGCTAATGGTAGCCAAAGTGTGACACGTAATATTGTAATTGCTTTTTTTTTAATTGCCACGTCCTTGGGATCGGTACACCGTCGGATGATGATGATTATGAAAGCCCTAGGTTTCCTCTAGATGATCCATATTGTTTTACCGCCCTCCGCTCACATACCTTTTTAGCAGAAAACACAAACGTGGAAGTTAAAGTGTGCGTATGCGGATTTTTAAATCGAATAGTTTTGGTTATATAAGTCTCCCTTGTTAGGCGCTAATGGAAGCCAAAGTGTGACTCGTAATATTGTAATTGATTTTTTTCAATTGCCACGTGCTTGTGATCGGTACACGGGCGGATGATGGTGATGATGAAAGCCCTAGGTTTCCTCTAGATGATCCATATTGTTTTACCGCCCTCCGCTCACATACCTTTTTAGCAGAAAACACAAACGTGGAAGTTAAAGTGTGCGTATGCGGATTCTAAAATCGAATAGTTTTGGTTATCTAAGTCTCCCTTGTTAGGCGCTAATGGAAGCCAAAGTGTGACTCGTAATATTGTAATTGATTTTTTTCAATTGCCACGTCCTTGGGATCGGTACACCGTCGGATGATGATGATTATGAAAGCCCTAGGTTTCCTCTAGATGATCCATATTGTTTTACCGCCCTCCGCTCACATACCTTTTTAGCAGAAAACACAAACGTGGAAGTTAAAGTGTGCGTATGCGTATTCTAAAATCGAATAGTTTTGATTATCTAAGTCTCCCTTGTTAGGCGCTAAAGGTAGCCAAAGTGTGACACGTAATATTGTAATTGCCTTTTTTTCAATTGCCACGTCCTTGGGATCGGTACACGGGCGGATGATGGTGATGATGAAAGCCTAGGTTTCCTCTAGATGATCCATATTGTTTTACCGCCCTCCGCTCACATACCTTTTTAGCAGAAAACACAAACGTGGAAGTTAAAGTGTGCGTATGCGTATTCTAAAATCGAATAGTTTTGATTATCTAAGTCTCCCTTGTTAGGCGCTAATGGTAGCCAAAGTGTGACACGTAATATTGTAATTGCTTTTTTTTTAATTGCCACGTCCTTGGGATCGGTACACCGTCGGATGATAATGATTATGAAAGCCCTAGGTTTCCTCTAGATGATCCATATTGTTTTACCGCCCTCCGCTCACATACCTTTTTAGCAGAAAACACAAACGTGGAAGTTAAAGTGTGCGTATGCGGATTCTAAAATCGAATAGTTTTGGTTATCTAAGTCTCCCTTGTTAGGCGCTAATGGAAGCCAAAGTGTGACTCGTAATATTGTAATTGATTTTTTTCAATTGCCACGTCCTTGTGATCGGTACACGGGCGGATGATGGTGATGATGAAAGCCCTAGGTTTCCTCTAGATGATCCATACTGTTTTACCGCCCTCCGCTCACATACCTTTTTAGCAGAAAACACAAACGTGGAAGTTAAAGTGTGCGTATGCGTATTCTAAAATCGAATAGTTTTGATTATCTAAGTCTCCCTTGTTAGGCGCTAAAGGTAGCCAAAGTGTGACACGTAATATTGTAATTGCCTTTTTTTCAATTGCCACGTCCTTGGGATCGGTACACGGGCGGATGATGGTGATGATGAAAGCCTAGGTTTCCTCTAGATGATCCATATTGTTTTACCGCCCTCCGCTCACATACCTTTTTAGCAGAAAACACAAACGCGGAAGTTAACAGCAATTTTGATATGTTTGATTTTTGTTGATTGCCATTCCCCTGTACAACCCATATAAGACGCTGATGTCTCCACGTAAAGTATACATATGCGGCTTCCAAAATCGAATAGTTTTCATCTTCTAGGTCTCCCTTGTTAGGCGCTAATGGTAGCCAAAGTGAGACTCGTAATATTGTAATTGATTTTTTTCAATTGCCACGTCCTTGTGATCGGTACACGGGCGGATGATGGTGATGATGAAAGCCCTAGGTTTCCTCTAGATGATCCATATTGTTTTACCGCCCTCCGCTCATATACCTTTTTAGCAGAAAACACAAACGGGGAAGTTAACAGCAATTTTTGATATTTTTGATTTTTGTTGATTGACACTCCCCTGTTCAACCCATAAAAGACTTTGATGTCGCTTTGTAAAGAGCACATATGCGGCTTCTAAAATCGAATAGTTTTCCTGTGTTAATTGCTTTTTTTTAATTGCCACGTCCTTGGGATCGGTACACCGTCGGATGATGATGATTATGAAATCCCTAGGTTTCCTCTAGATGATCCATATTGTTTTACCGCCCTCCGCTCACATACCTTTTTAGCAGAAAACGCAAACGTGGAAGTTAAAGTGTGCGTATGCGTATTCTAAAATCGAATAGTTTTGATTATCTAAGTCTCCCTTGTTAGGCGCTAATGGTAGCCAAAGTGTGACACGTAATATTGTAATTGCCTTTTTTTCAATTGCCACGTCCTTGGGATCGGTACACGGGCGGATGATGGTGATGATGAAAGCCTAGGTTTCCTCTAGATGATCCATATTGTTTTACCGCCCTCCGCTCACATACCTTTTTAGCAGAAAACGCAAACGTGGAAGTTAAAGTGTGCGTATGCGTATTCTAAAATCGAATAGTTTTGATTATCTAAGTCTTCCTTGTTAGGCGCTAATGGTAGCCAAAGTGTGACACGTAATATTGTAATTGCTTTTTTTTTAATTGCCACGTCCTTGGGATCGGTACACCGTCGGATGATGATGATTATGAAAGCCCTAGGTTTCCTCTAGATGATCCATACTGTTTTACCGCCCTCCGCTCACATACCTTTTTAGCAGAAAACACAAACGTGGAAGTTAAAGTGTGCGTATGCGTATTCTAAAATCGAATAGTTTTGATTATCTAAGTCTCCCTTGTTAGGCGCTAATGGTAGCCAAAGTGTGACACGTAATATTGTAATTGCCTTTTTTTCAATTGCCACGTCCTTGGGATCGGTACACGGGCGGATGATGGTGATGATGAAAGCCTAGGTTTCCTCTAGATGATCCATATTGTTTTACCGCCCTCCGCTCACATACCTTTTTAGCAGAAAACGCAAACGTGGAAGTTAAAGTGTGCGTATGCGTATTCTAAAATCGAATAGTTTTGATTATCTAAGTCTCCCTTGTTAGGCGCTAATGGTAGCCAAAGTGTGACACGTAATATTGTAATTGCTTTTTTTTTAATTGCCACGTCCTTGGGATCGGTACACCGTCGGATGATGATGATTATGAAAGCCCTAGGTTTCCTCTAGATGATCCATACTGTTTTACCGCCCTCCGCTCACATACCTTTTTAGCAGAAAACACAAACGTGGAAGTTAAAGTGTGCGTATGCGTATTCTAAAATCGAATAGTTTTGATTATCTAAGTCTCCCTTGTTAGGCGCTAATGGTAGCCAAAGTGTGACACGTAATATTGTAATTGCTTTTTTTCAATTGCCACGTCCTTGTGATCGGTACACCGTCGGATGATGATGATTATGAAAGCCCTAGGTTTCCTCTAGATGATCCATATTGTTTTACCGCCCTCCGCTCACATACCTTTTTAGCAGAAAACACAAACGTGGAAGTTAAAGTGTGCTTATGCGGATTCTAAAATCGAATAGTTTTGGTTATATAAGTCTCCCTTGTTAGGCGCTAATGGAAGCCAAAGTGTGACTCGTAATATTGTAATTGATTTTTTTCAATTGCCACGTCCTTGTGATCGGTACACGGGCGGATGATGGTGATGATGAAAGCCTTAGGTTTTCTCTAGATGATCCATATGGTTTTACCGCCCTCCGCTCACATACATTTTTAGCAGAAAACACAAAGGCGGAAGTTAACGGCAATTTTGATATGTTTGATTTTTGTTGATTGCCATTCCCCTGTACAACCCATATAAGACGCTGATGTCTCCACGTAAAGTATGCATATGCGGCTTCTAAAATCGAATAGTTTTCATCTTCTAAGTCTCCCTTGTTAGGCGCTAATGGTAGCCAAAGTGAGACACGTAATATTGTAATTCCTTTTTTTTCAATTGCCACGGGGATCGGTACACGGGCGGATGATGGTGATGATGAAAGCCCTAGGTTTCCTCTAGATGATCCATATTATTTTACCGCCCTCCGCTCACATACCTTTTTAGCAGAAAACACAAACGCGGAAGTTAACAGCAATTTTGATATGTTTGATTTTTGTTGATTGACACTCCCCTGTTCAACCCATAAAAGACTTTGATGTCGCTTTGTAAAGAGCACATATGCGGCTTCTAAAATCGAATAGTTTTCCTGTTCTAAGTCTCCCTTGTTAGGCGCTAATGGTAGCCAAAGTGTGACACGTAATATTGTAATTGCTTTTTTTTTAATTGCCACGTCCTTGGGATCGGTACACCGTCGGATGATGATGATTATGAAAGCCCTAGGTTTCCTCTAGATGATCCATATTGTTTTACCGCCCTCCGCTCACATACCTTTTTAGCAGAAAACACAAACGTGGAAGTTAAAGTGTGCGTATGCGGATTTTTAAATCGAATAGTTTTGGTTATATAAGTCTCCCTTGTTAGGCGCTAATGGAAGCCAAAGTGTGACTCGTAATATTGTAATTGAGTTTTTTCAATTGCCACGTCCTTGGGATCGGTACACCGTCGGATGATGATGATTATGAAAGCCCTAGGTTTCCTCTAGATGATCCATATTGTTTTACCGCCCTCCGCTCACATACCTTTTTAGCAGAAAACACAAACGTGGAAGTTAAAGTGTGCGTATGCGGATTCTAAAATCGAATAGTTTTGGTTATATAAGTCTCCCTTGTTAGGCGCTAATGGAAGCCAAAGTGTGACGCGTAATATTGTAATTGATTTTTTTCAATTGCCACGTCCTTGTGATCGGTACACGGGCGGATGATGGTGATGATGAAAGCCTTAGGTTTCCTCTAGATGATCCATATTGTTTTTCCGCCCTCCGCTCACATACATTTTTAGCAGAAAACACAAAGGCGGAAGTTAACGGCAATTTTGATATGTTTGATTTTTGTTGATTGCCATTCCCCTGTACAACCCATATAAGACGCTGATGTCTCCACGTAAAGTATGCATATGCGGCTTCTAAAATCGAATAGTTTTCATCTTCTAAGTCTCCCTTGTTAGGCGCTAATGGTAGCCAAAGTGAGACACGTAATATTGTAATTCCTTTTTTTTCAATTGCCACGGGGATCGGTACACGGGCGGATGATGGTGATGATGAAAGCCCTAGGTTTCCTCTAGATGATCCATATTGTTTTACCGCCCTCCGCTCACATACCTTTTTAGCAGAAAACACAAACGCGGAAGTTAACAGCAATTTTGATATGTTTGATTTTTGTTGATTGCCATTCCCCTGTACAACCCATATAAGACACTGATGTCTCCACGTAAAGTATGCATATGCGGCTTCTAAAATCGAATAGTTTTCATCTTCTAAGTCTCCCTTGTTAGGCGCTAATGGTAGCCAAAGTGAGACACGTAATATTGTGATTGCTTTTTTTTTTTAATTGCCACTTCCTTGGGATCGGTACACGGTCGGATGATGATGATGAGGAAAGCCCTAGGTTTCCTCTAGATGATCCACATTGTTTTACCGCCCTCCGCTCATATACCTTTTTAGCAGAAAACACAAACGGGGAAGTTAACAGCAATTTTGATATTTTTGATTTTTGTTGATTGACACTCCCCTGTTCAACCCATAAAAGACTTTGATGTCGCTTTGTAAAGAGCACATATGCGGCTTCTAAAATCGAATAGTTTTCCTGTTCTAAGTCTCCCTTGTTAGGCGCTAATGGTAGCCAAAGTGTGACACGTAATATTGTAATTGCTTTTTTTTTAATTGCCACGTCCTTGGGATCGGTACACCGTCGGATGATGATGATTATGAAAGCCCTAGGTTTCCTCTAGATGATCCATATTGTTTTACCGCCCTCCGCTCACATACCTTTTTAGCAGAAAACACAAACGTGGAAGTTAAAGTGTGCGTATGCGGATTTTTAAATCGAATAGTTTTGGTTATATAAGTCTCCCTTGTTAGGCGCTAGTGGAAGCCAAAGTGTGACTCGTAATATTGTAATTGATTTTTTTCAATTGCCACGTCCTTGTGATCGGTACACGGGCGGATGATGGTGATGATGAAAGCCCTAGGTTTCCTCTAGATGATCCATATTGTTTTACCGCCCTCCGCTCACATACCTTTTTAGCAGAAAACACAAACGTGGAAGTTAAAGTGTGCGTATGCGGATTCTAAAATCGAATAGTTTTGGTTATCTAAGTCTCCCTTGTTAGGCGCTAATGGAAGCCAAAGTGTGACTCGTAATATTGTAATTGATTTTTTTCAATTGCCACGTCCTTGGGATCGGTACACCGTCGGATGATGATGATTATGAAAGCCCTAGGTTTCCTCTAGATGATCCATATTGTTTTACCGCCCTCCGCTCACATACCTTTTTAGCAGAAAACACAAACGTGGAAGTTAAAGTGTGCGTATGCGTATTCTAAAATCGAATAGTTTTGATTATCTAAGTCTCCCTTGTTAGGCGCTAAAGGTAGCCAAAGTGTGACACGTAATATTGTAATTGCCTTTTTTTCAATTGCCACGTCCTTGGGATCGGTACACGGGCGGATGATGGTGATGATGAAAGCCTAGGTTTCCTCTAGATGATCCATATTGTTTTACCGCCCTCCGCTCACATACCTTTTTAGCAGAAAACACAAACGTGGAAGTTAAAGTGTGCGTATGCGTATTCTAAAATCGAATAGTTTTGATTATCTAAGTCTCCCTTGTTAGGCGCTAATGGTAGCCAAAGTGTGACACGTAATATTGTAATTGCTTTTTTTTTAATTGCCACGTCCTTGGGATCGGTACACCGTCGGATGATGATGATTATGAAAGCCCTAGGTTTCCTCTAGATGATCCATATTGTTTAACCGCCCTCCGCTCACATACCTTTTTAGCAGAAAACACAAACGTGGAAGTTAAAGTGTGCGTATGCGGATTCTAAAGTCGAATAGTTTTGGTTATCTAAGTCTCCCTTGTTAGGCGCTAATGGAAGCCAAAGTGTGACTCGTAATATTGTAATTGATTTTTTTCAATTGCCACGTCCTTGTGATCGGTACACGGGCGGATGATGGTGATGATGAAAGCCCTAGGTTTCCTCTAGATGATCCATACTGTTTTACCGCCCTCCGCTCACATACCTTTTTAGCAGAAAACACAAACGTGGAAGTTAAAGTGTGCGTATGCGTATTCTAAAATCGAATAGTTTTGATTATCTAAGTCTCCCTTGTTAGGCGCTAATGGTAGCCAAAGTGTGACACGTAATATTGTAATTGCCTTTTTTTCAATTGCCACGTCCTTGGGATCGGTACACGGGCGGATGATGGTGATGATGAAAGCCCTAGGTTTCCTCTAGATGATCCATACTCTTTTACCGCCCTCCGCTCACATACCTTTTTAGCAGAAAACACAAACGTGGAAGTTAAAGTGTGCGTATGCGTATTCTAAAATCGAATAGTTTTGAATATCTAAGTCTCCCTTGTTAGGCGCTAATGGTAGCCAAAGTGTGACACGTAATATTGTAATTGCCTTTTTTTCAATTGCCACGTCCTTGTGATCGGTACACGGGCGGATGATGGTGATGATGAAAGCCCTAGGTTTCCTCTAGATGATCCATATTGTTTTACCGCCCTCCGCTCACATACCTTTTTAGCAGAAAACACAAACGTGGAAGTTAAAGTGTGCGTATGCGGATTCTAAAATCGAATAGTTTTGGTTATCTAAGTCTCCCTTGTTAGGCGCTAATGGAAGCCAAAGTGTGACTCGTAATATTGTAATTGATTTTTTTCAATTGCCACGTCCTTGGGATCGGTACACCGTCGGATGATGATGATTATGAAAGCCCTAGGTTTCCTCTAGATGATCCATATTGTTTTACCGCCCTCCGCTCACATACCTTTTTAGCAGAAAACACAAACGTGGAAGTTAAAGTGTGCGTATGCGTATTCTAAAATCGAATAGTTTTGATTATCTAAGTCTCCCTTGTTAGGCGCTAAAGGTAGCCAAAGTGTGACACGTAATTGCCTTTTTTTCAATTGCCACGTCCTTGGGATCGGTACACGGGCGGATGATGGTGATGATGAAAGCCTAGGTTTCCTCTAGATGATCCATATTGTTTTACCGCCCTCCGCTCACATACCTTTTTAGCAGAAAACACAAACGTGGAAGTTAAAGTGTGCGTATGCGTATTCTAAAATCGAATAGTTTTGATTATCTAAGTCTCCCTTGTTAGGCGCTAATGGTAGCCAAAGTGTGACACGTAATATTGTAATTGCTTTTTTTTTAATTGCCACGTCCTTGGGATCGGTACACCGTCGGATGATGATGATTATGAAAGCCCTAGGTTTCCTCTAGATGATCCATATTGTTTAACCGCCCTCCGCTCACATACCTTTTTAGCAGAAAACACAAACGTGGAAGTTAAAGTGTGCGTATGCGGATTCTAAAATCGAATAGTTTTGGTTATCTAAGTCTCCCTTGTTAGGCGCTAATGGAAGCCAAAGTGTGACTCGTAATATTGTAATTGATTTTTTTCAATTGCCACGTCCTTGTGATCGGTACACGGGCGGATGATGGTGATGATGAAAGCCCTAGGTTTCCTCTAGATGATCCATACTGTTTTACCGCCCTCCGCTCACATACCTTTTTAGCAGAAAACACAAACGTGGAAGTTAAAGTGTGCGTATGCGGCTTCCAAAATCGAATAGTTTTCATCTTCTAAGTCTCCCTTGTTAGGCGCCAATGGTAGCCAAAGTGAGACTCGTAATATTGTAATTGATTTTTTTCAATTGCCACGTCCTTGTGATCGGTACACGGGCGGATGATGGTGATGATGAAAGCCCTAGGTTTCCTCTAGATGATCCATATTGTTTTACCGCCCTCCGCTCATATACCTTTTTAGCAGAAAACACAAACGGGGAAGTTAACAGCAATTTTTGATATTTTTGATTTTTGTTGATTGACACTCCCCTGTTCAACCCATAAAAGACTTTGATGTCGCTTTGTAAAGAGCACATATGCGGCTTCTAAAATCGAATAGTTTTCCTGTTCTAAGTCTCCCTTGTTAGGCGCTAATGGTAGCAAAAGTGTGACACGTAATATTGTAATTGCTTTTTTTTTAATTGCCACGTCCTTGGGATCGGTACACCGTCGGATGATGATGATTATGAAAGCCCTAGGTTTCCTCTAGATGATCCATACTGTTTTACCGCCCTCCGCTCACATACCTTTTTAGCAGAAAACACAAACGTGGAAGTTAAAGTGTGCGTATGCGTATTCTAAAATCGAATAGTTTTGATTATCTAAGTCTCCCTTGTTAGGCGCTAATGGTAGCCAAAGTGTGACACGTAATATTGTAATTGCCTTTTTTTCAATTGCCACGTCCTTGTGATCGGTACACGGGCGGATGATGGTGATGATGAAAGCCTAGGTTTCCTCTAGATGATCCATATTGTTTTACCGCCCTCCGCTCACATACCTTTTTAGCAAAAAACGCAAACGTGGAAGTTAAAGTGTGCGTATGCGTATTCTAAAATCGAATAGTTTTGATTATCTAAGTCTCCCTTGTTAGGCGCTAATGGTAGCCAAAGTGTGACACGTAATATTGTAATTGCTTTTTTTTTAATTGCCACGTCCTTGGGATCGGTACACCGTCGGATGATGATGATTATGAAAGCCCTAGGTTTCCTCTAGATGATCCATATTGTTTTACCGCCCTCCGCTCACATACCTTTTTAGCAGAAAACACAAACGTGGAAGTTAAAGTGTGCGTATGCGGATTCTAAAATCGAATAGTTTTGGTTATCTAAGTCTCCCTTGTTAGGCGCTAATGGAAGCCAAAGTGTGACTCGTAATATTGTAATTGATTTTTTTCAATTGCCACGTCCTTGTGATCGGTACACGGGCGGATGATGGTGATGATGAAAGCCCTAGGTTTCCTCTAGATGATCCATACTGTTTTACCACCCTCCGCTCACATACCTTTTTAGCAGAAAACACAAACGTGGAAGTTAAAGTGTGCGTATGCGTATTCTAAAATCGAATAGTTTTGATTATCTAAGTCTCCCTTGTTAGGCGCTAATGGTAGCCAAAGTGTGACACGTAATATTGATATTTGCTTTTTTTTCAATTGCCACGTCCTTGGGATCGGTACACGGGCGGATGATGGTGATGATGAAAGCCCTAGGTTTCCTCTAGATGATCCACATTGTTTTACCGCCCTCCGCTCATATACCTTTTTAGCAGAAAACACAAACGGGGAAGTTAACAGCAATTTTGATATTTTTGATTTTTGTTGATTGCCATTCCCCTGTACAACCCATATAAGACGCTGATGTCTCCACGTAAAGTATGCATATGCGGCTTCTAAAATCGAATAGTTTTCATCTTCTAAGTCTCCCTTGTTAGGCGCTAATGGTAGCCAAAGTAAGACCCGTAATATTGTAATTCCTTTTTTTTCAATTGCCACGGGGATCGGTACACGGTCGGATGATGATGATGATGAAAGCCCTAGGTTTCCTCTAGATGATCCACATTGTTTTACCGCCCTCCGCTCATATACCTTTTTAGCAGAAAACACAAACGGGGAAGTTAACAGCAATTTTTGATATTTTTGATTTTTGTTGATTGACACTCCCCTGTTCAACCCATAAAAGACTTTGATGTCGCTTTGTAAAGAGCACATATGCGGCTTCTAAAATCGAATAGTTTTCCTGTTCTAAGTCTCCCTTGTTAGGCGCTAATGGTAGCCAAAGTGTGACACGTAATATTGTAATTGCTGTTTTTTTAATTGCCACGTCCTTGGGATCGGTACACCGTCGGATGATGATGTTTATGAAAGCCCTAGGTTTCCTCTAGATGATCCATATTGTTTTACCGCCCTCCGCTCACATACCTTTTTAGCAGAAAACACAAACGTGGAAGTTAAAGTGTGCGTATGCGTATTCTAAAATCGAATAGTTTTGATTATCTAAGTCTCCCTTGTTAGGCGCTAAAGGTAGCCAAAGTGTGACACGTAATTGCCTTTTTTTCAATTGCCACGTCCTTGGGATCGGTACACGGGCGGATGATGGTGATGATGAAAGCCTAGGTTTCCTCTAGATGATCCATATTGTTTTACCGCCCTCCGCTCACATACCTTTTTAGCAGAAAACACAAACGTGGAAGTTAAAGTGTGCGTATGCGTATTCTAAAATCGAATAGTTTTGATTATCTAAGTCTCCCTTGTTAGGCGCTAATGGTAGCCAAAGTGTGACACGTAATATTGTAATTGCTTTTTTTTTAATTGCCACGTCCTTGGGATCGGTACACCGTCGGATGATGATGATTATGAAAGCCCTAGGTTTCCTCTAGATGATCCATATTGTTTAACCGCCCTCCGCTCACATACCTTTTTAGCAGAAAACACAAACGTGGAAGTTAAAGTGTGCGTATGCGGATTCTAAAATCGAATAGTTTTGGTTATCTAAGTCTCCCTTGTTAGGCGCTAATGGAAGCCAAAGTGTGACTCGTAATATTGTAATTGATTTTTTTCAATTGCCACGTCCTTGTGATCGGTACACGGGCGGATGATGGTGATGATGAAAGCCCTAGGTTTCCTCTAGATGATCCATACTGTTTTACCGCCCTCCGCTCACATACCTTTTTAGCAGAAAACACAAACGTGGAAGTTAAAGTGTGCGTATGCGGCTTCCAAAATCGAATAGTTTTCATCTTCTAAGTCTCCCTTGTTAGGCGCCAATGGTAGCCAAAGTGAGACTCGTAATATTGTAATTGATTTTTTTCAATTGCCACGTCCTTGTGATCGGTACACGGGCGGATGATGGTGATGATGAAAGCCCTAGGTTTCCTCTAGATGATCCATATTGTTTTACCGCCCTCCGCTCATATACCTTTTTAGCAGAAAACACAAACGGGGAAGTTAACAGCAATTTTTGATATTTTTGATTTTTGTTGATTGACACTCCCCTGTTCAACCCATAAAAGACTTTGATGTCGCTTTGTAAAGAGCACATATGCGGCTTCTAAAATCGAATAGTTTTCCTGTTCTAAGTCTCCCTTGTTAGGCGCTAATGGTAGCAAAAGTGTGACACGTAATATTGTAATTGCTTTTTTTTTAATTGCCACGTCCTTGGGATCGGTACACCGTCGGATGATGATGATTATGAAAGCCCTAGGTTTCCTCTAGATGATCCATACTGTTTTACCGCCCTCCGCTCACATACCTTTTTAGCAGAAAACACAAACGTGGAAGTTAAAGTGTGCGTATGCGTATTCTAAAATCGAATAGTTTTGATTATCTAAGTCTCCCTTGTTAGGCGCTAATGGTAGCCAAAGTGTGACACGTAATATTGTAATTGCCTTTTTTTCAATTGCCACGTCCTTGTGATCGGTACACGGGCGGATGATGGTGATGATGAAAGCCTAGGTTTCCTCTAGATGATCCATATTGTTTTACCGCCCTCCGCTCACATACCTTTTTAGCAGAAAACGCAAACGTGGAAGTTAAAGTGTGCGTATGCGTATTCTAAAATCGAATAGTTTTGATTATCTAAGTCTCCCTTGTTAGGCGCTAATGGTAGCCAAAGTGTGACACGTAATATTGTAATTGCTTTTTTTTTAATTGCCACGTCTTTGGGATCGGTACACCGTCGGATGATGATGATTATGAAAGCCCTAGGTTTCCTCTAGATGATCCATATTGTTTTACCGCCCTCCGCTCACATACCTTTTTAGCAGAAAACACAAACGTGGAAGTTAAAGTGTGCGTATGCGGATTCTAAAATCGAATAGTTTTGGTTATCTAAGTCTCCCTTGTTAGGCGCTAATGGAAGCCAAAGTGTGACTCGTAATATTGTAATTGATTTTTTTCAATTGCCACGTCCTTGTGATCGGTACACGGGCGGATGATGGTGATGATGAAAGCCCTAGGTTTCCTCTAGATGATCCACATTGTTTTACCGCCCTCCGCTCATATACCTTTTTAGCAGAAAACACAAACGGGGAAGTTAACAGCAATTTTTGATATTTTTGATTTTTGTTGATTGACACTCCCCTGTTCAACCCATAAAAGACTTTGATGTCGCTTTGTAAAGAGCACATATGCGGCTTCTAAAATCGAATAGTTTTCCTGTTCTAAGTCTCCCTTGTTAGGCGCTAATGGTAGCCAAAGTGTGACACGTAATATTGTAATTGCTGTTTTTTTAATTGCCACGTCCTTGGGATCGGTACACCGTCGGATGATGATGTTTATGAAAGCCCTAGGTTTCCTCTAGATGATCCATATTGTTTTACCGCCCTCCGCTCACATACCTTTTTAGCAGAAAACACAAACGTGGAAGTTAAAGTGTGCGTATGCGGATTCTAAAATCGAATAGTTTTGGTTATATAAGTCTCCCTTGTTAGGCGCTAATGGAAGCCAAAGTGTGACTCGTAATATTGTAATTGATTTTTTTCAATTGCCACGTCCTTGTGATCGGTACACGGGCGGATGATGGTGATGATGAAAGCCCTAGGTTTCCTCTAGATGATCCATACTGTTTTACCACCCTCCGCTCACATTCCTTTTTAGCAGAAAACACAAACGTGGAAGTTACAGTGTGCGTATGCGTATTCTAAAATCGAATAGTTTTGATTATATAAGTCTCCCTTGTTAGGCGCTAATGGAAGCCAAAGTGTGACTCGTAATATTGTAATTGATTTTTTTCAATTGCCACGTCCTTGTGATTGGTACACGGGCGGATGATGGTGATGATGAAAGCCCTAGGTTTCCTCTAGATGATCCATATTGTTTTACCGCCCTCCGCTCACATACATTTTTAGTAGAAAACACAAACGCGGAAGTTAACAGCAATTTTGATATGTTTGATTTTTGTTGATTGCCATTCCCCTGTACAACCCATATAAGACGCTGATGTCTCCACGTAAAGTGTGCATATGCGGCTTCTAAAATCGAATAGTTTTCATCTTCTAAGTCTCCCTTGTTAGGCGCTAATGGTAGCCAAAGTAAGACCCGTAATATTGTAATTCCTTTTTTTTCAATTGCCACGGGGATCGGTACACGGTCGGATGATGATGATGATGAAAGCCCTAGGTTTCCTCTAGATGATCCACATTGTTTTACCGCCCTCCGCTCATATACCTTTTTAGCAGAAAACACAAACGGGAAGTTAACAGCAATTTTTGATATTTTTGATTTTTGTTGATTGACACTCCCCTGTTCAACCCATAAAAGACTTTGATGTCGCTTTGTAAAGAGCACATATGCGGCTTCTAAAATCGAATAGTTTTCCTGTTCTAAGTCTCCCTTGTTAGGCGCTAATGGTAGCCAAAGTGTGACACGTAATATTGTAATTGCTGTTTTTTTAATTGCCACGTCCTTGGGATCGGTACACCGTCGGATGATGATGATTATGAATGCCCTAGGTTTCCTCTAGATGATCCATATTGTTTTACCGCCCTCCGCTCACATACCTTTTTAGCAGAAAACACAAACGTGGAAGTTAAAGTGTGCGTATGCGGATTCTAAAATCGAATAGTTTTGGTTATATAAGTCTGCCTTGTTAGGCGCTAATGGAAGCCAAAGTGTGACTCGTAATATTGTAATTGATTTTTTTCAATTGCCACGTCCTTGTGATCGGTACACGGGCGGATGATGGTGATGATGAAAGCCCTAGGTTTCCTCTAGATGATCCATATTGTTTTACCGCCCTACGCTCACATACATTTTTAGCAGAAAACACAAAGGCGGAAGTTAACGGCAATTTTGATATGTTTGATTTTTGTTGATTGCCATTCCCCTGTACAACCCATATAAGACGCTGATGTCTCCACGTAAAGTATGCATATGCGGCTTCTAAAATCGAATAGTTTTCATCTTCTAAGTCTCCCTTGTTAGGCGCTAATGGTAGCCAAAGTAAGACCCGTAATATTGTAATTCCTTTTTTTTCAATTGCCACGGGGATCGGTACACGGTCGGATGATGATGATGATGAAAGCCCTAGGTTTCCTCTAGATGATCCACATTGTTTTACCGCCCTCCGCTCATATACCTTTTTAGCAGAAAACACAAACGGGGAAGTTAACAGCAATTTTTGATATTTTTGATTTTTGTTGATTGACACTCCCCTGTTCAACCCATAAAAGACTTTGATGTCGCTTTGTAAAGAGCACATATGCGGCTTCTAAAATCGAATAGTTTTCCTGTTCTAAGTCTCCCTTGTTAGGCGCTAATGGTAGCCAAAGTGTGACACGTAATATTGTAATTGCTTTTTTTTTAATTGCCACGTCCTTGGGATCGGTACACCGTCGGATGATGATGATTATGAAAGCCCTAGGTTTCCTCTAGATGATCCATATTGTTTTACCGCCCTCCGCTCACATACCTTTTTAGCAGAAAACACAAACGTGGAAGTTAAAGTGTGCGTATGCGGATTCTAAAATCGAATAGTTTTGGTTATATAAGTCTCCCTTGTTAGGCGCTAATGGAAGCCAAAGTGTGACTCGTAATATTGTAATTGATTTTTTTCAATTGCCACGTCCTTGTGATCGGTACACGGGCGGATGATGGTGATGATGAAAGCCTTAGGTTTCCTCTAGATGATCCATATTGTTTTTCCGCCCTCCGCTCACATACATTTTTAGCAGAAAACACAAAGGCGGAAGTTAACGGCAATTTTGATATGTTTGATTTTTGTTGATTGCCATCCCCCTGTACAACCCATATAAGACGCTGATGTCTCCACGTAAAGTATGCATATGCGGCTTCTAAAATCGAATAGTTTTCATCTTCTAAGTCTCCCTTGTTAGGCGCTAATGGTAGCCAAAGTGAGACACGTAATATTGTAATTCCTTTTTTTTCAATTGCCACGGGGATCGGTACACGGGCGGATGATGGTGATGATGAAAGCCCTAGGTTTCCTCTAGATGATCCATATTGTTTTACCGCCCTCCGCTCACATACCTTTTTAGCAGAAAACACAAACGCGGAAGTTAACAGCAATTTTGATATGTTTGATTTTTGTTGATTGCCATTCCCCTGTACAACCCATATAAGACGCTGATGTCTCCACGTAAAGTATGCATATGCGGCTTCTAAAATCGAATAGTTTTCATCTTTTAAGTCTCCCTTGTTAGGCGCTAATGGTAGCCAAAGTGAGACACGTAATATTGTGATTGCTTTTTTTTTTTAATTGCCACTTCCTTGGGATCGGTACACGGTCGGATGATGATGATGAGGAAAGCCCTAGGTTTCCTCTAGATGATCCACATTGTTTTACCGCCCTCCGCTCATATACCTTTTTAGCAGAAAACACAAACGGGGAAGTTAACAGCAATTTTGATATTTTTGATTTTTGTTGATTGACACTCCCCTGTTCAACCCATAAAAGACTTTGATGTCGCTTTGTAAAGAGCACATATGCGGCTTCTAAAATCGAATAGTTTTCCTGTTCTAAGTCTCCCTTGTTAGGCGCTAATGGTAGCCAAAGTGTGACACGTAATATTGTAATTGCTTTTTTTTTAATTGCCACGTCCTTGGGATCGGTACACCGTCGGATGATGATGATTATGAAAGCCCTAGGTTTCCTCTAGATGATCCTAATTGTTTTACCGCCCTCCGCTCACATACCTTTTTAGCAGAAAACACAAACGTGGAAGTTAAAGTGTGCGTATGCGGATTTTTAAATCGAATAGTTTTGGTTATATAAGTCTCCCTTGTTAGGCGCTAATGGAAGCCAAAGTGTGACTCGTAATATTGTAATTGATTTTTTTCAATTGCCACGTGCTTGTGATCGGTACACGGGCGGATGATGGTGATGATGAAAGCCCTAGGTTTCCTCTAGATGATCCATATTGTTTTACCGCCCTCCGCTCACATACCTTTTTAGCAGAAAACACAAACGTGGAAGTTAAAGTGTGCGTATGCGGATTCTAAAATCGAATAGTTTTGGTTATCTAAGTCTCCCTTGTTAGGCGCTAATGGAAGCCAAAGTGTGACTCGTAATATTGTAATTGATTTTTTTCAATTGCCACGTCCTTGGGATCGGTACACCGTCGGATGATGATGATTATGAAAGCCCTAGGTTTCCTCTAGATGATCCATATTGTTTTACCGCCCTCCGCTCACATACCTTTTTAGCAGAAAACACAAACGTGGAAGTTAAAGTGTGCGTATGCGTATTCTAAAATCGAATAGTTTTGATTATCTAAGTCTCCCTTGTTAGGCGCTAAAGGTAGCCAAAGTGTGACACGTAATATTGTAATTGCCTTTTTTTCAATTGCCACGTCCTTGGGATCGGTACACGGGCGGATGATGGTGATGATGAAAGCCTAGGTTTCCTCTAGATGATCCATATTGTTTTACCGCCCTCCGCTCACATACCTTTTTAGCAGAAAACACAAACGTGGAAGTTAAAGTGTGCGTATGCGTATTCTAAAATCGAATAGTTTTGATTATCTAAGTCTCCCTTGTTAGGCGCTAATGGTAGCCAAAGTGTGACACGTAATATTGTAATTGCTTTTTTTTTAATTGCCACGTCCTTGGGATCGGTACACCGTCGGATGATAATGATTATGAAAGCCCTAGGTTTCCTCTAGATGATCCATATTGTTTTACCGCCCTCCGCTCACATACCTTTTTAGCAGAAAACACAAACGTGGAAGTTAAAGTGTGCGTATGCGGATTCTAAAATCGAATAGTTTTGGTTATCTAAGTCTCCCTTGTTAGGCGCTAATGGAAGCCAAAGTGTGACTCGTAATATTGTAATTGATTTTTTTCAATTGCCACGTCCTTGTGATCGGTACACGGGCGGATGATGGTGATGATGAAAGCCCTAGGTTTCCTCTAGATGATCCATACTGTTTTACCGCCCTCCGCTCACATACCTTTTTAGCAGAAAACACAAACGTGGAAGTTAAAGTGTGCGTATGCGTATTCTAAAATCGAATAGTTTTGATTATCTAAGTCTCCCTTGTTAGGCGCTAAAGGTAGCCAAAGTGTGACACGTAATATTGTAATTGCCTTTTTTTCAATTGCCACGTCCTTGGGATCGGTACACGGGCGGATGATGGTGATGATGAAAGCCTAGGTTTCCTCTAGATGATCCATATTGTTTTACCGCCCTCCGCTCACATACCTTTTTAGCAGAAAACACAAACGCGGAAGTTAACAGCAATTTTGATATGTTTGATTTTTGTTGATTGCCATTCCCCTGTACAACCCATATAAGACGCTGATGTCTCCACGTAAAGTATACATATGCGGCTTCCAAAATCGAATAGTTTTCATCTTCTAAGTCTCCCTTGTTAGGCGCTAATGGTAGCCAAAGTGAGACTCGTAATATTGTAATTGATTTTTTTCAATTGCCACGTCCTTGTGATCGGTACACGGGCGGATGATGGTGATGATGAAAGCCCTAGGTTTCCTCTAGATGATCCATATTGTTTTACCGCCCTCCGCTCATATACCTTTTTAGCAGAAAACACAAACGGGGAAGTTAACAGCAATTTTTGATATTTTTGATTTTTGTTGATTGACACTCCCCTGTTCAACCCATAAAAGACTTTGATGTCGCTTTGTAAAGAGCACATATGCGGCTTCTAAAATCGAATAGTTTTCCTGTGTTAGTTGCTTTTTTTTTAATTGCCACGTCCTTGGGATCGGTACACCGTCGGATGATGATGATTATGAAATCCCTAGGTTTCCTCTAGATGATCCATATTGTTTTACCGCCCTCCGCTCACATACCTTTTTAGCAGAAAACGCAAACGTGGAAGTTAAAGTGTGCGTATGCGTATTCTAAAATCGAATAGTTTTGATTATCTAAGTCTCCCTTGTTAGGCGCTAATGGTAGCCAAAGTGTGACACGTAATATTGTAATTGCCTTTTTTTCAATTGCCACGTCCTTGGGATCGGTACACGGGCGGATGATGGTGATGATGAAAGCCTAGGTTTCCTCTAGATGATCCATATTGTTTTACCGCCCTCCGCTCACATACCTTTTTAGCAGAAAACGCAAACGTGGAAGTTAAAGTGTGCGTATGCGTATTCTAAAATCGAATAGTTTTGATTATCTAAGTCTTCCTTGTTAGGCGCTAATGGTAGCCAAAGTGTGACACGTAATATTGTAATTGCTTTTTTTTTAATTGCCACGTCCTTGGGATCGGTACACCGTCGGATGATGATGATTATGAAAGCCCTAGGTTTCCTCTAGATGATCCATACTGTTTTACCGCCCTCCGCTCACATACCTTTTTAGCAGAAAACACAAACGTGGAAGTTAAAGTGTGCGTATGCGTATTCTAAAATCGAATAGTTTTGATTATCTAAGTCTCCCTTGTTAGGCGCTAATGGTAGCCAAAGTGTGACACGTAATATTGTAATTGCCTTTTTTTCAATTGCCACGTCCTTGGGATCGGTACACGGGCGGATGATGGTGATGATGAAAGCCTAGGTTTCCTCTAGATGATCCATATTGTTTTACCGCCCTCCGCTCACATACCTTTTTAGCAGAAAACGCAAACGTGGAAGTTAAAGTGTGCGTATGCGTATTCTAAAATCGAATAGTTTTGATTATCTAAGTCTCCCTTGTTAGGCGCTAATGGTAGCCAAAGTGTGACACGTAATATTGTAATTGCTTTTTTTTTAATTGCCACGTCCTTGGGATCGGTACACCGTCGGATGATGATGATTATGAAAGCCCTAGGTTTCCTCTAGATGATCCATACTGTTTTACCGCCCTCCGCTCACATACCTTTTTAGCAGAAAACACAAACGTGGAAGTTAAAGTGTGCGTATGCGTATTCTAAAATCGAATAGTTTTGATTATCTAAGTCTCCCTTGTTAGGCGCTAATGGTAGCCAAAGTGTGACACGTAATATTGTAATTGCTTTTTTTCAATTGCCACGTCCTTGTGATCGGTACACCGTCGGATGATGATGATTATGAAAGCCCTAGGTTTCCTCTAGATGATCCATATTGTTTTACCGCCCTCCGCTCACATACCTTTTTAGCAGAAAACACAAACGTGGAAGTTAAAGTGTGCGTATGCGGATTCTAAAATCGAATAGTTTTGGTTATATAAGTCTCCCTTGTTAGGCGCTAATGGAAGCCAAAGTGTGACTCGTAATATTGTAATTGATTTTTTTCAATTGCCACGTCCTTGTGATCGGTACACGGGCGGATGATGGTGATGATGAAAGCCTTAGGTTTTCTCTAGATGATCCATATGGTTTTACCGCCCTCCGCTCACATACATTTTTAGCAGAAAACACAAAGGCGGAAGTTAACGGCAATTTTGATATGTTTGATTTTTGTTGATTGCCATTCCCCTGTACAACCCATATAAGACGCTGATGTCTCCACGTAAAGTATGCATATGCGGCTTCTAAAATCGAATAGTTTTCATCTTCTAAGTCTCCCTTGTTAGGCGCTAATGGTAGCCAAAGTGAGACACGTAATATTGTAATTCCTTTTTTTTCAATTGCCACGGGGATCGGTACACGGGCGGATGATGGTGATGATGAAAGCCCTAGGTTTCCTCTAGATGATCCATATTATTTTACCGCCCTCCGCTCACATACCTTTTTAGCAGAAAACACAAACGCGGAAGTTAACAGCAATTTTGATATGTTTGATTTTTGTTGATTGACACTCCCCTGTTCAACCCATAAAAGACTTTGATGTCGCTTTGTAAAGAGCACATATGCGGCTTCTAAAATCGAATAGTTTTCCTGTTCTAAGTCTCCCTTGTTAGGCGCTAATGGTAGCCAAAGTGTGACACGTAATATTGTAATTGCTTTTTTTTTAATTGCCACGTCCTTGGGATCGGTACACCGTCGGATGATGATGATTATGAAAGCCCTAGGTTTCCTCTAGATGATCCATATTGTTTTACCGCCCTCCGCTCACATACCTTTTTAGCAGAAAACACAAACGTGGAAGTTAAAGTGTGCGTATGCGGATTTTTAAATCGAATAGTTTTGGTTATATAAGTCTCCCTTGTTAGGCGCTAATGGAAGCCAAAGTGTGACTCGTAATATTGTAATTGAGTTTTTTCAATTGCCACGTCCTTGGGATCGGTACACCGTCGGATGATGATGATTATGAAAGCCCTAGGTTTCCTCTAGATGATCCATATTGTTTTACCGCCCTCCGCTCACATACCTTTTTAGCAGAAAACACAAACGTGGAAGTTAAAGTGTGCGTATGCGGATTCTAAAATCGAATAGTTTTGGTTATATAAGTCTCCCTTGTTAGGCGCTAATGGAAGCCAAAGTGTGACTCGTAATATTGTAATTGATTTTTTTCAATTGCCACGTCCTTGTGATCGGTACACGGGCGGATGATGGTGATGATGAAAGCCTTAGGTTTCCTCTAGATGATCCATATTGTTTTTCCGCCCTCCGCTCACATACATTTTTAGCAGAAAACACAAAGGCGGAAGTTAACGGCAATTTTGATATGTTTGATTTTTGTTGATTGCCATTCCCCTGTACAACCCATATAAGACGCTGATGTCTCCACGTAAAGTATGCATATGCGGCTTCTAAAATCGAATAGTTTTCATCTTCTAAGTCTCCCTTGTTAGGCGCTAATGGTAGCCAAAGTGAGACACGTAATATTGTAATTCCTTTTTTTTCAATTGCCACGGGGATCGGTACACGGGCGGATGATGGTGATGATGAAAGCCCTAGGTTTCCTCTAGATGATCCATATTGTTTTACCGCCCTCCGCTCACATACCTTTTTAGCAGAAAACACAAACGCGGAAGTTAACAGCAATTTTGATATGTTTGATTTTTGTTGATTGCCATTCCCCTGTACAACCCATATAAGACACTGATGTCTCCACGTAAAGTATGCATATGCGGCTTCTAAAATCGAATAGTTTTCATCTTCTAAGTCTCCCTTGTTAGGCGCTAATGGTAGCCAAAGTGAGACACGTAATATTGTGATTGCTTTTTTTTTTTAATTGCCACTTCCTTGGGATCGGTACACGGTCGGATGATGATGATGAGGAAAGCCCTAGGTTTCCTCTAGATGATCCACATTGTTTTACCGCCCTCCGCTCATATACCTTTTTAGCAGAAAACACAAACGGGGAAGTTAACAGCAATTTTGATATTTTTGATTTTTGTTGATTGACACTCCCCTGTTCAACCCATAAAAGACTTTGATGTCGCTTTGTAAAGAGCACATATGCGGCTTCTAAAATCGAATAGTTTTCCTGTTCTAAGTCTCCCTTGTTAGGCGCTAATGGTAGCCAAAGTGTGACACGTAATATTGTAATTGCTTTTTTTTTAATTGCCACGTCCTTGGGATCGGTACACCGTCGGATGATGATGAATATGAAAGCCCTAGGTTTCCTCTAGATGATCCATATTGTTTTACCGCCCTCCGCTCACATACCTTTTTAGCAGAAAACACAAACGTGGAAGTTAAAGTGTGCGTATGCGGATTCTAAAATCGAATCGTTTTGGTTATCTAAGTCTCCCTTGTTAGGCGCTAATGGAAGCCAAAGTGTGACTCGTAATATTGTAATTGATTTTTTTCAATTGCCACGTCCTTGGGATCGGTACACCGTCGGATGATGATGATTATGAAAGCCCTAGGTTTCCTCTAGATGATCCATATTGTTTTACCGCCCTCCGCTCACATACCTTTTTAGCAGAAAACACAAACGTGGAAGTTAAAGTGTGCGTATGCGTATTCTAAAATCGAATAGTTTTGATTATCTAAGTCTCCCTTGTTAGGCGCTAAAGGTAGCCAAAGTGTGACACGTAATATTGTAATTGCCTTTTTTTCAATTGCCACGTCCTTGGGATCGGTACACGGGCGGATGATGGTGATGATGAAAGCCTAGGTTTCCTCTAGATGATCCATATTGTTTTACCGCCCTCCGCTCACATACCTTTTTAGCAGAAAACACAAACGTGGAAGTTAAAGTGTGCGTATGCGTATTCTAAAATCGAATAGTTTTGATTATCTAAGTCTCCCTTGTTAGGCGCTAATGGTAGCCAAAGTGTGACACGTAATATTGTAATTGCTTTTTTTTTAATTGCCACGTCCTTGGGATCGGTACACCGTCGGATGATGATGATTATGAAAGCCCTAGGTTTCCTCTAGATGATCCATATTGTTTAACCGCCCTCCGCTCACATACCTTTTTAGCAGAAAACACAAACGTGGAAGTTAAAGTGTGCGTATGCGGATTCTAAAGTCGAATAGTTTTGGTTATCTAAGTCTCCCTTGTTAGGCGCTAATGGAAGCCAAAGTGTGACTCGTAATATTGTAATTGATTTTTTTCAATTGCCACGTCCTTGTGATCGGTACACGGGCGGATGATGGTGATGATGAAAGCCCTAGGTTTCCTCTAGATGATCCATACTGTTTTACCGCCCTCCGCTCACATACCTTTTTAGCAGAAAACACAAACGTGGAAGTTAAAGTGTGCGTATGCGTATTCTAAAATCGAATAGTTTTGATTATCTAAGTCTCCCTTGTTAGGCGCTAATGGTAGCCAAAGTGTGACACGTAATATTGTAATTGCCTTTTTTTCAATTGCCACGTCCTTGGGATCGGTACACGGGCGGATGATGGTGATGATGAAAGCCCTAGGTTTCCTCTAGATGATCCATACTCTTTTACCGCCCTCCGCTCACATACCTTTTTAGCAGAAAACACAAACGTGGAAGTTAAAGTGTGCGTATGCGTATTCTAAAATCGAATAGTTTTGAATATCTAAGTCTCCCTTGTTAGGCGCTAATGGTAGCCAAAGTGTGACACGTAATATTGTAATTGCCTTTTTTTCAATTGCCACGTCCTTGTGATCGGTACACGGGCGGATGATGGTGATGATGAAAGCCCTAGGTTTCCTCTAGATGATCCATATTGTTTTACCGCCCTCCGCTCACATACCTTTTTAGCAGAAAACACAAACGTGGAAGTTAAAGTGTGCGTATGCGGATTCTAAAATCGAATAGTTTTGGTTATCTAAGTCTCCCTTGTTAGGCGCTAATGGAAGCCAAAGTGTGACTCGTAATATTGTAATTGATTTTTTTCAATTGCCACGTCCTTGGGATCGGTACACCGTCGGATGATGATGATTATGAAAGCCCTAGGTTTCCTCTAGATGATCCATATTGTTTTACCGCCCTCCGCTCACATACCTTTTTAGCAGAAAACACAAACGTGGAAGTTAAAGTGTGCGTATGCGTATTCTAAAATCGAATAGTTTTGATTATCTAAGTCTCCCTTGTTAGGCGCTAAAGGTAGCCAAAGTGTGACACGTAATTGCCTTTTTTTCAATTGCCACGTCCTTGGGATCGGTACACGGGCGGATGATGGTGATGATGAAAGCCTAGGTTTCCTCTAGATGATCCATATTGTTTTACCGCCCTCCGCTCACATACCTTTTTAGCAGAAAACACAAACGTGGAAGTTAAAGTGTGCGTATGCGTATTCTAAAATCGAATAGTTTTGGTTATCTAAGTCTCCCTTGTTAGGCGCTAATGGAAGCCAAAGTGTGACTCGTAATATTGTAATTGATTTTTTTCAATTGCCACGTCCTTGTGATCGGTACACGGGCGGATGATGGTGATGATGAAAGCCCTAGGTTTCCTCTAGATGATCCATACTGTTTTACCGCCCTCCGCTCACATACCTTTTTAGCAGAAAACACAAACGTGGAAGTTAAAGTGTGCGTATGCGTATTCTAAAATCGAATAGTTTTGATTATCTAAGTCTCCCTTGTTAGGCGCTAAAGGTAGCCAAAGTGTGACACGTAATTGCCTTTTTTTCAATTGCCACGTCCTTGGGATCGGTACACGGGCGGATGATGGTGATGATGAAAGCCTAGGTTTCCTCTAGATGATCCATATTGTTTTACCGCCCTCCGCTCACATACCTTTTTAGCAGAAAACACAAACGTGGAAGTTAAAGTGTGCGTATGCGGATTCTAAAATCGAATAGTTTTGGTTATCTAAGTCTCCCTTGTTAGGCGCTAAGGGAAGCCAAAGTGTGACTCGTAATATTGTAATTGATTTTTTTCAATTGCCACGTCCTTGTGATCGGTACACGGGCGGATGATGGTGATGATGAAAGCCCTAGGTTTCCTCTAGATGATCCATACTGTTTTACCGCCCTCCGCTCACATACCTTTTTAGCAGAAAACACAAACGTGGAAGTTAAAGTGTGCGTATGCGGCTTCCAAAATCGAATAGTTTTCATCTTCTAAGTCTCCCTTGTTAGGCGCCAATGGTAGCCAAAGTGAGACTCGTAATATTGTAATTGATTTTTTTCAATTGCCACGTCCTTGTGATCGGTACACGGGCGGATGATGGTGATGATGAAAGCCCTAGGTTTCCTCTAGATGATCCATATTGTTTTACCGCCCTCCGCTCATATACCTTTTTAGCAGAAAACACAAACGGGGAAGTTAACAGCAATTTTTGATATTTTTGATTTTTGTTGATTGACACTCCCCTGTTCAACCCATAAAAGACTTTGATGTCGCTTTGTAAAGAGCACATATGCGGCTTCTAAAATCGAATAGTTTTCCTGTTCTAAGTCTCCCTTGTTAGGCGCTAATGGTAGCAAAAGTGTGACACGTAATATTGTAATTGCTTTTTTTTTAATTGCCACGTCCTTGGGATCGGTACACCGTCGGATGATGATGATTATGAAAGCCCTAGGTTTCCTCTAGATGATCCATACTGTTTTACCGCCCTCCGCTCACATACCTTTTTAGCAGAAAACACAAACGTGGAAGTTAAAGTGTGCGTATGCGTATTCTAAAATCGAATAGTTTTGATTATCTAAGTCTCCCTTGTTAGGCGCTAATGGTAGCCAAAGTGTGACACGTAATATTGTAATTGCCTTTTTTTCAATTGCCACGTCCTTGTGATCGGTACACGGGCGGATGATGGTGATGATGAAAGCCTAGGTTTCCTCTAGATGATCCATATTGTTTTACCGCCCTCCGCTCACATACCTTTTTAGCAGAAAACGCAAACGTGGAAGTTAAAGTGTGCGTATGCGTATTCTAAAATCGAATAGTTTTGATTATCTAAGTCTCCCTTGTTAGGCGCTAATGGTAGCCAAAGTGTGACACGTAATATTGTAATTGCTTTTTTTTTAATTGCCACGTCTTTGGGATCGGTACACCGTCGGATGATGATGATTATGAAAGCCCTAGGTTTCCTCTAGATGATCCATATTGTTTTACCGCCCTCCGCTCACATACCTTTTTAGCAGAAAACACAAACGTGGAAGTTAAAGTGTGCGTATGCGGATTCTAAAATCGAATAGTTTTGGTTATCTAAGTCTCCCTTGTTAGGCGCTAATGGAAGCCAAAGTGTGACTCGTAATATTGTAATTGATTTTTTTCAATTGCCACGTCCTTGTGATCGGTACACGGGCGGATGATGGTGATGATGAAAGCCCTAGGTTTCCTCTAGATGATCCATATTGTTTTACCGCCCTCCGCTCACATACCTTTTTAGCAGAAAACACAAACGTGGAAGTTAAAGTGTGCGTATGCGGATTCTAAAATCGAATAGTTTTGGTTATCTAAGTCTCCCTTGTTAGGCGCTAATGGAAGCCAAAGTGTGACTCGTAATATTGTAATTGATTTTTTTCAATTGCCACGTCCTTGTGATCGGTACACGGGCGGATGATGGTGATTATGAAAGCCCTAGGTTTCCTCTAGATGATCCATATTGTTTAACCGCCCTCCGCTCACATACCTTTTTAGCAGAAAACACAAACGTGGAAGTTAAAGTGTGCGTATGCGGATTCTAAAGTCGAATAGTTTTGGTTATCTAAGTCTCCCTTGTTAGGCGCTAATGGAAGCCAAAGTGTGACTCGTAATATTGTAATTGATTTTTTTCAATTGCCACGTCCTTGTGATCGGTACACGGGCGGATGATGGTGATGATGAAAGCCCTAGGTTTCCTCTAGATGATCCATACTGTTTTACCGCCCTCCGCTCACATACCTTTTTAGCAGAAAACACAAACGTGGAAGTTAAAGTGTGCGTATGCGTATTCTAAAATCGAATAGTTTTGATTATCTAAGTCTCCCTTGTTAGGCGCTAATGGTAGCCAAAGTGTGACACGTAATATTGTAATTGCCTTTTTTTCAATTGCCACGTCCTTGGGATCGGTACACGGGCGGATGATGGTGATGATGAAAGCCCTAGGTTTCCTCTAGATGATCCATACTGTTTTACCGCCCTCCGCTCACATACCTTTTTAGCAGAAAACACAAACGTGGAAGTTAAAGTGTGCGTATGCGTATTCTAAAATCGAATAGTTTTGATTATCTAAGTCTCCCTTGTTAGGCGCTAATGGTAGCCAAAGTGTGACACGTAATATTGTAATTGCCTTTTTTTCAATTGCCACGTCCTTGGGATCGGTACACGGGCGGATGATGGTGATGATGAAAGCCCTAGGTTTCCTCTAGATGATCCATATTGTTTTACCGCCCTCCGCTCACATACATTTTTAGTAGAAAACACAAACGCGGAAGTTAACAGCAATTTTGATATGTTTGATTTTTGTTGATTGCCATTCCCCTGTACAACCCATATAAGACGCTGATGTCTCCACGTAAAGTGTGCATATGCGGCTTCTAAAATCGAATAGTTTTCATCTTCTAAGTCTCCCTTGTTAGGCGCTAATGGTAGCCAAAGTAAGACCCGTAATATTGTAATTCCTTTTTTTTCAATTGCCACGGGGATCGGTACACGGTCGGATGATGATGATGATGAAAGCCCTAGGTTTCCTCTAGATGATCCACATTGTTTTACCGAACTCCGCTCATATACCTTTTTAGCAGAAAACACAAACGGGAAGTTAACAGCAATTTTTGATATTTTTGATTTTTGTTGATTGACACTCCCCTGTTCAACCCATAAAAGACTTTGATGTCGCTTTGTAAAGAGCACATATGCGGCTTCTAAAATCGAATAGTTTTCCTGTTCTAAGTCTCCCTTGTTAGGCGCTAATGGTAGCCAAAGTGTGACACGTAATATTGTAATTGCTGTTTTTTTAATTGCCACGTCCTTGGGATCGGTACACCGTCGGATGATGATGATTATGAATGCCCTAGGTTTCCTCTAGATGATCCATATTGTTTTACCGCCCTCCGCTCACATACCTTTTTAGCAGAAAACACAAACGTGGAAGTTAAAGTGTGCGTATGCGGATTCTAAAATCGAATAGTTTTGGTTATATAAGTCTGCCTTGTTAGGCGCTAATGGAAGCCAAAGTGTGACTCGTAATATTGTAATTGATTTTTTTCAATTGCCACGTCCTTGTGATCGGTACACGGGCGGATGATGGTGATGATGAAAGCCCTAGGTTTCCTCTAGATGATCCATATTGTTTTACCGCCCTACGCTCACATACATTTTTAGCAGAAAACACAAAGGCGGAAGTTAACGGCAATTTTGATATGTTTGATTTTTGTTGATTGCCATTCCCCTGTACAACCCATATAAGACGCTGATGTCTCCACGTAAAGTATGCATATGCGGCTTCTAAAATCGAATAGTTTTCATCTTCTAAGTCTCCCTTGTTAGGCGCTAATGGTAGCCAAAGTGTGACACGTAATATTGTGATTGCTTTTTTTTTTAATTGCCACGTCCTTGGGATCGGTACACGGTCGGATAATGATGATGATGAAAGCCCTAGGTTTCCTCTAGATGATCCACATTGTTTTACCGCCCTCCGCTCATATACCTTTTTAGCAGAAAACACAAACGGGGAAGTTAACAGCAATTTTGATATTTTTGATTTTTGTTGATTGACACTCCCCTGTTCAACCCATAAAACACTTTGATGTCGCTTTGTAAAGAGCACATATGCGGCTTCTAAAATCGAATAGTTTTCCTGTTCTAAGTCTCCCTTGTTAGGCGCTAATGGTAGCCAAAGTGTGACACGTAATATTGTAATTGCTTTTTTTTTAATTGCCACGTCCTTGGGATCGGTACACCGTCGGATGATGATGATTATGAAAGCCCTAGGTTTCCTCTAGATGATCCATACTGTTTTACCACCCTCCGCTCACATACCTTTTTAGCAGAAAACACAAACGTGGAAGTTAAAGTGTGCGTATGCGTATTCTAAAATCGAATAGTTTTGATTATATAAGTCTCCCTTGTTAGGCGCTAATGGTAGCCAAAGTGTGACACGTAATATTGTAATTGCTGTTTTTTTAATTGCCACGTCCTTGGGATCGGTACACCGTCGGATGATGATGATTATGAAAGCCCTAGGTTTCCTCTAGATGATCCATATTGTTTTACCGCCCTCCGCTCACATACCTTTTTAGCAGAAAACACAAACGTGGAAGTTAAAGTGTGCGTATGCGGATTCTAAAATCGAATTGTTTTGGTTATATAAGTCTCCCTTGTTAGGCGCTAATGGAAGCCAAAGTGTGACTCGTAATATTGTAATTGATTTTTTTCAATTGCCACGTCCTTGTGATCGGTACACGGGCGGATGATGGTGATGATGAAAGCCCTAGGTTTCCTCTAGATGATCCATATTGTTTTACCGCCCTCCGCTCACATACATTTTTAGCAGAAAACACAAAGGCGGAAGTTAACGGCAATTTTGATATGTTTGATTTTTGTTGATTGCCATTCCCCTGTACAACCCATATAAGACGCTGATGTCTCCACGTAAAGTATGCATATGCGGCTTCTAAAATCGAATAGTTTTCATCTTCTAAGTCTCCCTTGTTAGGCGCTAATGGTAGCCAAAACTGTGACACGTAATATTGTGATTGCTTTTTTTTTTAATTGCCACGTCCTTGGGATCGGTACACGGTCGGATAATGATGATGATGAAAGCCCTAGGTTTCCTCTAGATGATCCACATTGTTTTACCGCCCTCCGCTCATATACCTTTTTAGCAGAAAACACAAACGGGGAAGTTAACAGCAATTTTGATATTTTTGATTTTTGTTGATTGACACTCCCCTGTTCAACCCATAAAAGACTTTGATGTCGCTTTGTAAAGAGCACATATGCGGCTTCTAAAATCGAATAGTTTTCCTGTTCTAAGTCTCCCTTGTTAGGCGCTAATGGTAGCCAAAGTGTGACACGTAATATTGTAATTGCGTTTTTTTTAATTGCCACGTCCTTGGGATCGGTACACCGTCGGATGATGATGATTATGAAAGCCCTAGGTTTCCTCTAGATGATCCATATTGTTTTACCGCCCTCCGCTCACATACCTTTTTAGCAGAAAACACAAACGTGGAAGTTAAAGTGTGCGTATGCGGATTCTGAAATCGAATAGTTTTGGTTATATAAGTCTCCCTTGTTAGGCGCTAATGGAAGCCAAAGTGTGACTCGTAATATTGTAATTGATTTTTTTCAATTGCCACGTCCTTGTGATCGGTACACGTGCGGATGATGGTGGTGATGAAAGCCCTAGGTTTCCTCTAGATGATCCACATTGTTTTACCGCCCTCCGCTCACATACCTTTTTAGCAGAAAACACAAACGCGGAAGTTAACAGCAATTTTGATATTTTTGATTTTTGTTGATTGACACTCCCCTGTTCAACCCATAAAAGACTTTGATGTCGCTTTGTAAAGAGCACATATGCGGCTTCTAAAATCGAATAGTTTTCCTGTTCTAAGTCTCCCTTGTTAGGCGATAATGGTAGCAAAAGTGTGACACGTAATATTGTAATTGCTTTTTTTTTAATTGCCACGTCTTTGGGATCGGCACACCGTCGGATGATGATGATTATGAAAGCCCTAGGTTTCCTCTAGATGATCCATATTGTTTTACCGCCCTCCGCTCACATACCTTTTTAGCAGAAAACACAAACGTGGAAGTTAAAAGGTGCGTATGCGGATTCTAAAATCGAATTGTTTTGGTTATATAAGTCTCCGTTGTTAGGCGCTAATGGAAGCCAAAGTGTGACTCGTAATATTGTAATTGATTTTTTTCAATTGCCACGTCCTTGTGATCGGTACACGGGCGGATGATGGTGATGATGAAAGCCCTAGGTTTCCTCTAGATGATCCATACTGTTTTACCGCCCTCCGCTCACATACCTTTTTAGCAGAAAACACAAACGTGGAAGTTAAAGTGTGCGTATGCGTATTCTAAAATCGAATAGTTTTGATTATCTAAGTCTCCCTTGTTAGGCGCTAATGGTAGCCAAAGTGTGACACGTAATATTGTAATTGCCTTTTTTTCAATTGCCACGTCCTTGGGATCGGTACACGGGCGGATGATGGTGATGATGAAAGCCTAGGTTTCCTCTAGATGATCCATATTGTTTTACCGCCCTCCGCTCACATACCTTTTTAGCAGAAAACACAAACGTGGAAGTTAAAGTGTGCGTATGCGTATTCTAAAATCGAATAGTTTTGATTATCTAAGTCTCCCTTGTTAGGCGCTAATGGTAGCCAAAGTGTTACACGTAATATTGTAATTGCTTTTTTTTTAATTGCCACGTCCTTGGGATCGGTACACCGTCGGATGATGATGATTATGAAAGCCCTAGGTTTCCTCTAGATGATCCATATTGTTTTACCGCCCTCCGCTCACATAGCTTTTTAGCAGAAAGCACAAACGTGGAAGTTAAAGTGTGCGTATGCGGATTCTAAAATCGAATAGTTTTGGTTATATAAGTCTCCCTTGTTAGGCGCTAATGGAAGCCAAAGTGTGACTCGTAATATTGTAATTGATTTTTTTCAATTGCCACGTCCTTGTGATCGGTACACTGGCGGATGATGGTGATGATGAAAGCCCTAGGTTTCCTCTAGATGATCCATATTTTTTTACCGCCCTCCGCTCACATACATTTTTAGCAGAAAACACAAAGGCGGAAGTTAACGGCAATTTTGATATGTTTGATTTTTGTTGATTGCCATTCCCCTGTACAACCCATATAAGACGCTGATGTCTCCACGTAAAGTATGCATATGCGGCTTCTAAAATCGAATAGTTTTCATCTTCTAAGTCTCCCTTGTTAGGCGCTAATGGTAGCCAAAGTGAGACACGTAATATTGTGATTGCTTTTTTTTTTAATTGCCACGTCCTTGGGATCGGTACACGGTCGGATGATGATGATGATGAAAGCCCTAGGTTTCCTCTAGATGATCCACATTGTTTTACCGCCCTCCGCTCATATACCTTTTTAGCAGAAAACACAAACGTTGAAGTTAAAGTGTGCGTATGCGGATTCTAAAATCGAATAGTTTTGGTTATATAAGTCTCCCTTGTTAGGCGCTAATGGAAGCCAAAGTGTGACTCGTAATATTGTAATTGATTTTTTTCAATTGCCACGTCCTTGTGATCGGTGCACGTGCGGATGATGGTGATGATGAAAACCCTAGGTTTCCTCTAGATGATCCACATTGTTTTACCGCCCTCCGCTCACATACCTTTTTAGCAGAAAACACAAACGCGGAAGTTAACAGCAATTTTGATATTTTTGATTTTTGTTGATTGACACTCCCCTGTTCAACCCATAAAAGACTTTGATGTCGCTTTGTAAAGAGCACATATGCGGCTTCTAAAATCGAATAGTTTTCCTGTTCTAAGTCTCCCTTGTTAGGCGCTAATGGTAGCCAAATTGTGACACGTAATATTGTAATTGCTTTTTTTTTAATTGCCACGTCCTTGGGATCGGTACACCGTCGGATGATGATGATTATGAAAGCCCTAGGTTTCCTCTAGATGATCCATATTGTTTTACCGCCCTCCGCTTACATACCTTTTTAGCAGAAAACACAAACGTTGAAGTTAAAGTGTGCGTATGCGGATTCTAAAATCGAATAGTTTTGGTTATATAAGTCTCCCTTGTTAGGCGCTAATGGAAGCCAAAGTGTGACTCGTAATATTGTAATTGATTTTTTTCAATTGCCACGTCCTTGTGATCGGTACACGGGCGGATGATGGTGATTATGAAAGCCCTAGGTTTCCTCTAGATGATCCATATTGTTTTACCGCCCTCCGCTTACATACCTTTTTAGCAGAAAACACAAACGTTGAAGTTAAAGTGTGCGTATGCGGATTCTAAAATCGAATAGTTTTGGTTATATAAGTCTCCCTTGTTAGGCGCTAATGGAAGCCAAAATGTGACTCGTAATATTGTAATTGATTTTTTTCAATTGCCACGTCCTTGTGATCGGTACACGTGCGGATGATGGTGATGATGAAAACCCTAGGTTTCCTCTAGATGATCCACATTGTTTTACCGCCCTCCGCTCACATACCTTTTTAGCAGAAAACACAAACGCGGAAGTTAACAGCAATTTTGATATTTTTGATTTTTGTTGATTGACACTCCCCTGTTCAACCCATAAAAGACTTTGATGTCGCTTTGTAAAGAGCACATATGCGGCTTCTAAAATCGAATAGTTTTCCTGTTCTAAGTCTCTCTTGTTAGGCGATAATGGTAGCAAAAGTGTGACACGTAATATTGTAATTGCTTTTTTTTTAATTGCCACGTCTTTGGGATCGGTACACCGTCGGATGATGATGATTATGAAAGCCCTAGGTTTCCTCTAGATGATCCATATTGTTTTACCGCCTTCCGCTCACATACCTTTTTAGCAGAAAACACAAACGTGGAAGTTAAAGTGTGCGTATGCGGATTCTAAAATCGAATAGTTTTGGTTATATAAGTCTCCCTTGTTAGGCGCTAATGGAAGCCAAAGTGTGACTCGTAATATTGTAATTGATTTTTTTCAATTGCCACGTCCTTGTGATCGGTACACGGGCGGATGATGGTGATGATGAAAGCCCTAGGTTTCCTCTAGATGATCCATACTGTTTTACCGCCCTCCGCTCACATACCTTTTTAGCAGAAAACACAAACGTGGAAGTTAAAGTGTGCGTATGCGTATTCTAAAATCGAATAGTTTTGATTATCTAAGTCTCCCTTGTTAGGCGCTAATGGTAGCCAAAGTGTGACACGTAATATTGTAATTGCCTTTTTTTCAATTGCCACGTCCTTGGGATCGGTACACGGGCGGATGATGGTGATGATGAAAGCCTAGGTTTCCTCTAGATGATCCATATTGTTTTACCGCCCTCCGCTCACATACCTTTTTAGCAGAAAACACAAACGTGGAAGTTAAAGTGTGCGTATGCGTATTCTAAAATCGAATAGTTTTGATTATCTAAGTCTCCCTTGTTAGGCGCTAATGGTAGCCAAAGTGTTACACGTAATATTGTAATTGCTTTTTTTTTAATTGCCACGTCCTTGGGATCGGTACACCGTCGGATGATGATGATTATGAAATCCCTAGGTTTCCTCTAGATGATCCATATTGTTTTACCGCCCTCCGCTCACATACCTTTTTAGCAGAAAGCACAAACGTGGAAGTTAAAGTGTGCGTATGCGGATTCTAAAATCGAATAGTTTTGGTTATATAAGTCTCCCTTGTTAGGCGCTAATGGAAGCCAAAGTGTGACTCGTAATATTGTAATTGATTTTTTTCAATTGCCACGTCCTTGTGATCGGTACACGGGCGGATGATGGTGATGATGAAAGCCCTAGGTTTCCTCTAGATGATCCATATTTTTTTACCGCCCTCCGCTCACATACATTTTTAGCAGAAAACACAAAGGCGGAAGTTAACGGCAATTTTGATATGTTTGATTTTTGTTGATTGCCATTCCCCTGTACAACCCATATAAGACGCTGATGTCTCCACGTAAAGTATGCATATGCGGCTTCTAAAATCGAATAGTTTTCATCTTCTAAGTCTCCCTTGTTAGGCGCTAATGGTAGCCAAAGTGAGACACGTAATATTGTGATTGCTTTTTTTTTTAATTGCCACGTCCTTGGGATCGGTACACGGTCGGATGATGATGATGATGAAAGCCCTAGGTTTCCTCTAGATATCCACATTGTTTTACCGCCCTCCGCTCATATACCTTTTTAGCAGAAAACACAAACGGGGAAGTTAACAGCAATTTTGATATTTTTGATTTTTGTTGATTGACACTCCCCTGTTCAACCTATAAAAGACTTTGATGTCGCTTTGTAAAGAGCACATATGCGGCTTCTAAAATCGAATAGTTTTCCTGTTCTAAGTCTCCCTTGTTAGGCGCTAATGGTAGCCAAATTGTGACACGTAATATTGTAATTGCTTTTTTTTTAATTGCCACGTCCTTGGGATCGGTACACCGTCGGATGATGATGATTATGAAAGCCCTAGGTTTCCTCTAGATGATCCATATTGTTTTACCGCCCTCCGCTCACATACCTTTTTAGCAGAAAACACAAACGTGGAAGTTAAAGTGTGCGTATGCGGATTCTAAAATCGAATAGTTTTGGTTATATAAGTCTCCCTTGTTAGGCGCTAATGGAAGCCAAAGTGTGACTCGTAATATTGTAATTGATTTTTTTCAATTGCCACGTCCTTGTGATCGGTACACGGGCGGATGATGGTGATGATGAAAGCCCTAGGTTTCCTCTAGATGATCCATACTGTTTTACCGCCCTCCGCTCACATACCTTTTTAGCAGAAAACACAAATGTGGAAGTTAAAGTGTGCGTATGCGTATTCTAAAATCGAATAGTTTTGATTATCTAAGTCTCCCTTGTTAGGCGCTAATGGTAGCCAAAGTGTGACACGTAATATTGTAATTGCCTTTTTTTCAATTGCCACGTCCTTGGGATCGGTACACGGGCGGATGATGGTGATGATGAAAGCCTAGGTTTCCTCTAGATGATCCATATTGTTTTACAGCCCTCCGCTCACATACCTTTTTAGCAGAAAACACAAACGTGGAAGTTAAAGTGTGCGTATGCGGATTCTAAAATCGAATAGTTTTGATTATCTAAGTCTCCCTTGTTAGGCGCTAATGGTAGCCAAAGTGTGACACGTAATATTGTAATTGCTTTTTTTTTAATTGCCACGTCCTTGGGATCGGTACACCGTCGGATGATGATGATTATGAAAGCCCTAGGTTTCCTCTAGATGCTCCATATTGTTTTACCGCCTTCCGCTCACATACCTTTTTAGCAGAAAACACAAACGTGGAAGTTAAAGTGTGCGTATGCGGATTCTAAAATCGAATAGTTTTGGTTATCTAAGTCTCCCTTGTTAGGCGCTAATGGAAGCCAAAGTGTGACTCGTAATATTGTAATTGGTTTTTTTCAATTGCCACGTCCTTGTGATCGGTACACGGGCGGATGATGGTGATGATGAAAGCCCTAGGTTTCCTCTAGATGATCCATACTGTTTTACCGCCCTTCGCTCACATACCTTTTTAGCAGAAAACACAAACGTGGAAGTTAAAGTGTGCGTATGCGTATTCTAAAATCGAATAGTTTTGATTATCTAAGTCTCCCTTGTTAGGCGCTAATGGTAGCCAAAGTGTGACACGTAATATTGTAATTGCCTTTTCTTCAATTGCCACGTCCTTGGGATCGGTACACGGGCGGGTGATGATGAAAGCCTAGGTTTCCTCTAGATGATCCATATTGTTTTACCGCCCTCCGCTCACATACCTTTTTAGCAGAAAACACAAACGCGGAAGTTAACAGCAATTTTGATATGTTTGATTTTTGTTGATTGCCATTCCCCTGTACAACCCATATAAGACGCTGATGTCTTCACGTAAAGTATGCATATGCGGCTTCTAAAATCGAATAGTTTTCATCTTCTAAGTCTCCCTTGTTAGGCGCTAATGGTAGCCAAAGTAAGACCCGTAATATTGTAATTCCTTTTTTTTCAATTGCCACGGGGATCGGTACACGGTCGGATGATTATGATGATGAAAGCCCTAGGTTTCCTCTAGATGATCCACATTGTTTTACCGCCCTCCGCTCATATACCTTTTTAGCAGAAAACACAAACGGGGAAGTTAACAGCAATTTTGATATTTTTGATTTTTGTTGATTGACACTCCCCTGTTCAACCCATAAAAGACTTTGATGTCGCTTTGTAAAGAGCACATATGCGGCTTCTAAAATCGAATAGTTTTCCTGTTCTAAGTCTCCCTTGTTAGGCGCTAATGGTAGCCAAAGTGTGACACGTAATATTGTAATTGCGTTTTTTTTAATTGCCACGTCCTTGGGATCGGTACACCGTCGGATGATGATGATTATGAAAGCCCTAGGTTTCCTCTAGATGATCCATATTGTTTTACCGCCCTCCGCTCACATACCTTTTTAGCAGAAAACACAAACGTGGAAGTTAAAGTGTGCGTATGCGGATTCTGAAATCGAATAGTTTTGGTTATATAAGTCTCCCTTGTTAGGCGCTAATGGAAGCCAAAGTGTGACTCGTAATATTGTAATTGATTTTTTTCAATTGCCACGTCCTTGTGATCGGTACACGTGCGGATGATGGTGGTGATGAAAGCCCTAGGTTTCCTCTAGATGATCCACATTGTTTTACCGCCCTCCGCTCACATACCTTTTTAGCAGAAAACACAAACGCGGAAGTTAACAGCAATTTTGATATTTTTGATTTTTGTTGATTGACACTCCCCTGTTCAACCCATAAAAGACTTTGATGTCGCTTTGTAAAGAGCACATATGCGGCTTCTAAAATCGAATAGTTTTCCTGTTCTAAGTCTCCCTTGTTAGGCGATAATGGTAGCAAAAGTGTGACACGTAATATTGTAATTGCTTTTTTTTTAATTGCCACGTCTTTGGGATCGGCACACCGTCGGATGATGATGATTATGAAAGCCCTAGGTTTCCTCTAGATGATCCATATTGTTTTACCGCCCTCCGCTCACATACCTTTTTAGCAGAAAACACAAACGTGGAAGTTAAAAGGTGCGTATGCGGATTCTAAAATCGAATTGTTTTGGTTATATAAGTCTCCGTTGTTAGGCGCTAATGGAAGCCAAAGTGTGACTCGTAATATTGTAATTGATTTTTTTCAATTGCCACGTCCTTGTGATCGGTACACGGGCGGATGATGGTGATGATGAAAGCCCTAGGTTTCCTCTAGATGATCCATACTGTTTTACCGCCCTCCGCTCACATACCTTTTTAGCAGAAAACACAAACGTGGAAGTTAAAGTGTGCGTATGCGTATTCTAAAATCGAATAGTTTTGATTATCTAAGTCTCCCTTGTTAGGCGCTAATGGTAGCCAAAGTGTGACACGTAATATTGTAATTGCCTTTTTTTCAATTGCCACGTCCTTGGGATCGGTACACGGGCGGATGATGGTGATGATGAAAGCCTAGGTTTCCTCTAGATGATCCATATTGTTTTACCGCCCTCCGCTCACATACCTTTTTAGCAGAAAACACAAACGTGGAAGTTAAAGTGTGCGTATGCGTATTCTAAAATCGAATAGTTTTGATTATCTAAGTCTCCCTTGTTAGGCGCTAATGGTAGCCAAAGTGTTACACGTAATATTGTAATTGCTTTTTTTTTAATTGCCACGTCCTTGGGATCGGTACACCGTCGGATGATGATGATTATGAAAGCCCTAGGTTTCCTCTAGATGATCCATATTGTTTTACCGCCCTCCGCTCACATAGCTTTTTAGCAGAAAGCACAAACGTGGAAGTTAAAGTGTGCGTATGCGGATTCTAAAATCGAATAGTTTTGGTTATATAAGTCTCCCTTGTTAGGCGCTAATGGAAGCCAAAGTGTGACTCGTAATATTGTAATTGATTTTTTTCAATTGCCACGTCCTTGTGATCGGTACACTGGCGGATGATGGTGATGATGAAAGCCCTAGGTTTCCTCTAGATGATCCATATTTTTTTACCGCCCTCCGCTCACATACATTTTTAGCAGAAAACACAAAGGCGGAAGTTAACGGCAATTTTGATATGTTTGATTTTTGTTGATTGCCATTCCCCTGTACAACCCATATAAGACGCTGATGTCTCCACGTAAAGTATGCATATGCGGCTTCTAAAATCGAATAGTTTTCATCTTCTAAGTCTCCCTTGTTAGGCGCTAATGGTAGCCAAAGTGAGACACGTAATATTGTGATTGCTTTTTTTTTTAATTGCCACGTCCTTGGGATCGGTACACGGTCGGATGATGATGATGATGAAAGCCCTAGGTTTCCTCTAGATGATCCACATTGTTTTACCGCCCTCCGCTCATATACCTTTTTAGCAGAAAACACAAACGTTGAAGTTAAAGTGTGCGTATGCGGATTCTAAAATCGAATAGTTTTGGTTATATAAGTCTCCCTTGTTAGGCGCTAATGGAAGCCAAAGTGTGACTCGTAATATTGTAATTGATTTTTTTCAATTGCCACGTCCTTGTGATCGGTGCACGTGCGGATGATGGTGATGATGAAAACCCTAGGTTTCCTCTAGATGATCCACATTGTTTTACCGCCCTCCGCTCACATACCTTTTTAGCAGAAAACACAAACGCGGAAGTTAACAGCAATTTTGATATTTTTGATTTTTGTTGATTGACACTCCCCTGTTCAACCCATAAAAGACTTTGATGTCGCTTTGTAAAGAGCACATATGCGGCTTCTAAAATCGAATAGTTTTCCTGTTCTAAGTCTCCCTTGTTAGGCGCTAATGGTAGCCAAATTGTGACACGTAATATTGTAATTGCTTTTTTTTTAATTGCCACGTCCTTGGGATCGGTACACCGTCGGATGATGATGATTATGAAAGCCCTAGGTTTCCTCTAGATGATCCATATTGTTTTACCGCCCTCCGCTTACATACCTTTTTAGCAGAAAACACAAACGTTGAAGTTAAAGTGTGCGTATGCGGATTCTAAAATCGAATAGTTTTGGTTATATAAGTCTCCCTTGTTAGGCGCTAATGGAAGCCAAAGTGTGACTCGTAATATTGTAATTGATTTTTTTCAATTGCCACGTCCTTGTGATCGGTACACGGGCGGATGATGGTGATTATGAAAGCCCTAGGTTTCCTCTAGATGATCCATATTGTTTTACCGCCCTCCGCTTACATACCTTTTTAGCAGAAAACACAAACGTTGAAGTTAAAGTGTGCGTATGCGGATTCTAAAATCGAATAGTTTTGGTTATATAAGTCTCCCTTGTTAGGCGCTAATGGAAGCCAAAATGTGACTCGTAATATTGTAATTGATTTTTTTCAATTGCCACGTCCTTGTGATCGGTACACGTGCGGATGATGGTGATGATGAAAACCCTAGGTTTCCTCTAGATGATCCACATTGTTTTACCGCCCTCCGCTCACATACCTTTTTAGCAGAAAACACAAACGCGGAAGTTAACAGCAATTTTGATATTTTTGATTTTTGTTGATTGACACTCCCCTGTTCAACCCATAAAAGACTTTGATGTCGCTTTGTAAAGAGCACATATGCGGCTTCTAAAATCGAATAGTTTTCCTGTTCTAAGTCTCTCTTGTTAGGCGATAATGGTAGCAAAAGTGTGACACGTAATATTGTAATTGCTTTTTTTTTAATTGCCACGTCTTTGGGATCGGTACACCGTCGGATGATGATGATTATGAAAGCCCTAGGTTTCCTCTAGATGATCCATATTGTTTTACCGCCTTCCGCTCACATACCTTTTTAGCAGAAAACACAAACGTGGAAGTTAAAGTGTGCGTATGCGGATTCTAAAATCGAATAGTTTTGGTTATATAAGTCTCCCTTGTTAGGCGCTAATGGAAGCCAAAGTGTGACTCGTAATATTGTAATTGATTTTTTTCAATTGCCACGTCCTTGTGATCGGTACACGGGCGGATGATGGTGATGATGAAAGCCCTAGGTTTCCTCTAGATGATCCATACTGTTTTACCGCCCTCCGCTCACATACCTTTTTAGCAGAAAACACAAACGTGGAAGTTAAAGTGTGCGTATGCGTATTCTAAAATCGAATAGTTTTGATTATCTAAGTCTCCCTTGTTAGGCGCTAATGGTAGCCAAAGTGTGACACGTAATATTGTAATTGCCTTTTTTTCAATTGCCACGTCCTTGGGATCGGTACACGGGCGGATGATGGTGATGATGAAAGCCTAGGTTTCCTCTAGATGATCCATATTGTTTTACCGCCCTCCGCTCACATACCTTTTTAGCAGAAAACACAAACGTGGAAGTTAAAGTGTGCGTATGCGTATTCTAAAATCGAATAGTTTTGATTATCTAAGTCTCCCTTGTTAGGCGCTAATGGTAGCCAAAGTGTTACACGTAATATTGTAATTGCTTTTTTTTTAATTGCCACGTCCTTGGGATCGGTACACCGTCGGATGATGATGATTATGAAATCCCTAGGTTTCCTCTAGATGATCCATATTGTTTTACCGCCCTCCGCTCACATACCTTTTTAGCAGAAAGCACAAACGTGGAAGTTAAAGTGTGCGTATGCGGATTCTAAAATCGAATAGTTTTGGTTATATAAGTCTCCCTTGTTAGGCGCTAATGGAAGCCAAAGTGTGACTCGTAATATTGTAATTGATTTTTTTCAATTGCCACGTCCTTGTGATCGGTACACGGGCGGATGATGGTGATGATGAAAGCCCTAGGTTTCCTCTAGATGATCCATATTTTTTTACCGCCCTCCGCTCACATACATTTTTAGCAGAAAACACAAAGGCGGAAGTTAACGGCAATTTTGATATGTTTGATTTTTGTTGATTGCCATTCCCCTGTACAACCCATATAAGACGCTGATGTCTCCACGTAAAGTATGCATATGCGGCTTCTAAAATCGAATAGTTTTCATCTTCTAAGTCTCCCTTGTTAGGCGCTAATGGTAGCCAAAGTGAGACACGTAATATTGTGATTGCTTTTTTTTTTAATTGCCACGTCCTTGGGATCGGTACACGGTCGGATGATGATGATGATGAAAGCCCTAGGTTTCCTCTAGATATCCACATTGTTTTACCGCCCTCCGCTCATATACCTTTTTAGCAGAAAACACAAACGGGGAAGTTAACAGCAATTTTGATATTTTTGATTTTTGTTGATTGACACTCCCCTGTTCAACCTATAAAAGACTTTGATGTCGCTTTGTAAAGAGCACATATGCGGCTTCTAAAATCGAATAGTTTTCCTGTTCTAAGTCTCCCTTGTTAGGCGCTAATGGTAGCCAAATTGTGACACGTAATATTGTAATTGCTTTTTTTTTAATTGCCACGTCCTTGGGATCGGTACACCGTCGGATGATGATGATTATGAAAGCCCTAGGTTTCCTCTAGATGATCCATATTGTTTTACCGCCCTCCGCTCACATACCTTTTTAGCAGAAAACACAAACGTGGAAGTTAAAGTGTGCGTATGCGGATTCTAAAATCGAATAGTTTTGGTTATATAAGTCTCCCTTGTTAGGCGCTAATGGAAGCCAAAGTGTGACTCGTAATATTGTAATTGATTTTTTTCAATTGCCACGTCCTTGTGATCGGTACACGGGCGGATGATGGTGATGATGAAAGCCCTAGGTTTCCTCTAGATGATCCATACTGTTTTACCGCCCTCCGCTCACATACCTTTTTAGCAGAAAACACAAATGTGGAAGTTAAAGTGTGCGTATGCGTATTCTAAAATCGAATAGTTTTGATTATCTAAGTCTCCCTTGTTAGGCGCTAATGGTAGCCAAAGTGTGACACGTAATATTGTAATTGCCTTTTTTTCAATTGCCACGTCCTTGGGATCGGTACACGGGCGGATGATGGTGATGATGAAAGCCTAGGTTTCCTCTAGATGATCCATATTGTTTTACAGCCCTCCGCTCACATACCTTTTTAGCAGAAAACACAAACGTGGAAGTTAAAGTGTGCGTATGCGGATTCTAAAATCGAATAGTTTTGATTATCTAAGTCTCCCTTGTTAGGCGCTAATGGTAGCCAAAGTGTGACACGTAATATTGTAATTGCTTTTTTTTTAATTGCCACGTCCTTGGGATCGGTACACCGTCGGATGATGATGATTATGAAAGCCCTAGGTTTCCTCTAGATGCTCCATATTGTTTTACCGCCTTCCGCTCACATACCTTTTTAGCAGAAAACACAAACGTGGAAGTTAAAGTGTGCGTATGCGGATTCTAAAATCGAATAGTTTTGGTTATCTAAGTCTCCCTTGTTAGGCGCTAATGGAAGCCAAAGTGTGACTCGTAATATTGTAATTGGTTTTTTTCAATTGCCACGTCCTTGTGATCGGTACACGGGCGGATGATGGTGATGATGAAAGCCCTAGGTTTCCTCTAGATGATCCATACTGTTTTACCGCCCTTCGCTCACATACCTTTTTAGCAGAAAACACAAACGTGGAAGTTAAAGTGTGCGTATGCGTATTCTAAAATCGAATAGTTTTGATTATCTAAGTCTCCCTTGTTAGGCGCTAATGGTAGCCAAAGTGTGACACGTAATATTGTAATTGCCTTTTCTTCAATTGCCACGTCCTTGGGATCGGTACACGGGCGGGTGATGATGAAAGCCTAGGTTTCCTCTAGATGATCCATATTGTTTTACCGCCCTCCGCTCACATACCTTTTTAGCAGAAAACACAAACGCGGAAGTTAACAGCAATTTTGATATGTTTGATTTTTGTTGATTGCCATTCCCCTGTACAACCCATATAAGACGCTGATGTCTTCACGTAAAGTATGCATATGCGGCTTCTAAAATCGAATAGTTTTCATCTTCTAAGTCTCCCTTGTTAGGCGCTAATGGTAGCCAAAGTAAGACCCGTAATATTGTAATTCCTTTTTTTTCAATTGCCACGGGGATCGGTACACGGTCGGATGATTATGATGATGAAAGCCCTAGGTTTCCTCTAGATGATCCACATTGTTTTACCGCCCTCCGCTCATATACCTTTTTAGCAGAAAACACAAACGGGGAAGTTAACAGCAATTTTGATATGTTTTGATGTTTGATACGCTTTGTAAAGAGCACAAATGCGGTTCGAAAATCGAATAGTTTTCCTGTTCTAAGTCTCCCTTGTTAGGCGCTACTGGTAGCAAAGTGTGACACGTAATAGGTTTCCTCTAGATGATCCATATTGTTTTACCGCCCTCCGCTCACATACCTTTTTAGCAGAAAACACAAACGTGGAAGTTAAAGTGTGCGTATGCGGATTCTAAAATCGAATAGTTTTGATTATCTAAGTCTCCCTTGTTAGGCGTAATATAGGTTTCCTCTAGATGATCCACATTGTTTTACCGCCCTCCGCTCACATACGTCTTTAGCAGAAAATACAAACGCGGAAGTTAACAGCCATTTTGATATATTTGATTTTTTGTTGTTTGCCACTCCCCGGTACAACCTATATAAGACGCAAATGTCTCTAGCCAAAGTGTGACACGTAATATTGTGATTGCTTTTTTTTTAATTGCCACGTCCTTGGGATCGGTACACGGTCGTATCATGATGATGATGAAAGCCCTAGGTTTCCTCTAGATGATCCATACTGTTTTACCGCCCTCCGCTCACATACCTTTTTAGCAGAAAACACAAACGTGGAAGTTAAAGTGTGCGTATGCGTATTCTAAAATCGAATAGTTTTGATTATCTAAGTCTCCCTTGTTAGGCGCTAATGGTAGCCAAAGTGTTACACGTAATATTGTAATTGCTTTTTTTTTAATTGCCACGTCCTTGGGATCGGTACACCGTCGGATGATGATGATTATGAAAGCCCTAGGTTTCCTCTAGATGATCCATATTGTTTTACCGCCCTCCGCTCACATACCTTTTTAGCAGAAAGCACAAACGTGGAAGTTAAAGTGTGCGTATGCGGATTCTAAAATCGAATAGTTTTGGTTATATAAGTCTCCCGTGTTAGGCGCTAATGGAAGCCAAAGTGTGACTCGTAATATTGTAATTGATTTTTTTCAATTGCCACGTCCTTGTGATCGGTACACGGGCGGATGATGGTGATGATGAAAGCCCTAGGTTTCCTCTAGATGATCCATATTTTTTTACCGCCCTCCGCTCACATACATTTTTAGCAGAAAACACAAAGGCGGAAGTTAACGGCAATTTTGATATGTTTGATTTTTGTTGATTGCCATTCCCCTGTACAACCCATATAAGACGCTGATGTCTCCACGTAAAGTATGCATATGCGGCTTCTAAAATCGAATAGTTTTCATCTTCTAAGTCTCCCTTGTTAGGCGCTAATGGTAGCCAAAGTGAGACACGTAATATTGTGATTGCTTTTTTTTTTAATTGCCACGTCCTTGGGATCGGTACACGGTCGGATGATGATGATGATGAAAGCCCTAGGTTTCCTCTAGATGATCCACATTGTTTTACCGCCCTCCGCTCATATACCTTTTTAGCAGAAAACACAAACGGGGAAGTTAACAGCAATTTTGATATTTTTGATTTTTGTTGATTGACACTCCCCTGTTCAACCTATAAAAGACTTTGATGTCGCTTTGTAAAGAGCACATATGCGGCTTCTAAAATCGAATAGTTTTCCTGTTCTAAGTCTCCCTTGTTAGGCGCTAATGGTAGCCAAATTGTGACACGTAATATTGTAATTGCTTTTTTTTTAATTGCCACGTCCTTGGGATCGGTACACCGTCGGATGATGATGATTATGAAAGCCCTAGGTTTCCTCTAGATGATCCATATTGTTTTACCGCCCTCCGCTCACATACCTTTTTAGCAGAAAACACAAACGTGGAAGTTAAAGTGTGCGTATGCGGATTCTAAAATCGAATAGTTTTGGTTATATAAGTCTCCCTTGTTAGGCGCTAATGGAAGCCAAAGTGTGACTCGTAATATTGTAATTGATTTTTTTCAATTGCCACGTCCTTGTGATCGGTACACGGGCGGATGATGGTGATGATGCAAGCCCTAGGTTTCCTCTAGATGATCCATACTGTTTTACCGCCCTCCGCTCACATACCTTTTTAGCAGAAAACACAAATGTGGAAGTTAAAGTGTGCGTATGCGTATTCTAAAATCGAATAGTTTTGATTATCTAAGTCTCCCTTGTTAGGCGCTAATGGTAGCCAAAGTGTGACACGTAATATTGTAATTGCCTTTTTTTCAATTGCCACGTCCTTGGGATCGGTACACGGGCGGATGATGGTGATGATGAAAGCCTAGGTTTCCTCTAGATGATCCATATTGTTTTACAGCCCTCCGCTCACATACCTTTTTAGCAGAAAACACAAACGTGGAAGTTAAAGTGTGCGTATGCGGATTCTAAAATCGAATAGTTTTGATTATCTAAGTCTCCCTTGTTAGGCGCTAATGGTAGCCAAAGTGTGACACGTAATATTGTAATTGCTTTTTTTTTAATTGCCACGTCCTTGGGAACGGTACACCGTCGGATGATGATGATTATGAAAGCCCTAGGTTTCCTCTAGATGCTCCATATTGTTTTACCGCCTTCCGCTCACATACCTTTTTAGCAGAAAACACAAACGTGGAAGTTAAAGTGTGCGTATGCGGATTCTAAAATCGAATAGTTTTGGTTATCTAAGTCTCCCTTGTTAGGCGCTAATGGAAGCCAAAGTGTGACTCGTAATATTGTAATTGGTTTTTTTCAATTGCCACGTCCTTGTGATCGGTACACGGGCGGATGATGGTGATGATGAAAGCCCTAGGTTTCCTCTAGATGATCCATACTGTTTTACCGCCCTCCGCTCACATACCTTTTTAGCAGAAAACACAAACGTGGAAGTTAAATTGTGCGTATGCGTATTCTAAAATCGAATAGTTTTGATTATCTAAGTCTCCCTTGTTAGGCGCTAATGGTAGTCAAAGTGTGACACGTAATATTGTAATTGCCTTTTCTTCAATTGCCACGTCCTTGGGATCGGTACACGGGCGGGTGATGATGAAAGCCTAGGTTTCCTCTAGATGATCCATATTGTTTTACCGCCCTCCGCTCACATACCTTTTTAGCAGAAAACACAAACGCGGAAGTTAACAGCAATTTTGATATGTTTGATTTTTGTTGATTGCCATTCCCCTGTACAACCCATATTAGACGCTGATGTCTTCACGTAAAGTATGCATATGCGGCTTCTAAAATCGAATAGTTTTCATCTTCTAAGTCTCCCTTGTTAGGCGCTAATGGTAGCCAAATTAAGACCCGTAATATTGTAATTCCTTTTTTTTCAATTGCCACGGGGATCGGTACACGGTCGGATGATGATGATGATGAAAGCCCTAGGTTTCCTCTAGATGATCCACATTGTTTTACCGCCCTCCGCTCATATACCTTTTTAGCAGAAAACACAAACGGGGAAGTTAACAGCAATTTTGATATGTTTTGATGTTTGATACGCTTTGTAAAGAGCACAAATGCGGTTCGAAAATCGAATAGTTTTCCTGTTCTAAGTCTCCCTTGTTAGGCGCTAATGGTAGCAAAGTGTGACACGTAATAGGTTTCCTCTAGATGATCCATATTGTTTTACCGCCCTCCGCTCACATACCTTTTTAGCAGAAAACACAAACGTGGAAGTTAAAGTGTGCGTATGCGGATTCTAAAATCGAATAGTTTTGATTATCTAAGTCTCCCTTGTTAGGCGTAATATAGGTTTCCTCTAGATGATCCACATTGTTTTACCGCCCTCCGCTCACATACGTCTTTAGCAGAAAATACAAACGCGGAAGTTAACAGCCATTTTGATATATTTGATTTTTTGTTGTTTGCCACTCCCCGGTACAACCTATATAAGACGCAAATGTCTCTAGCCAAAGTGTGACACGTAATATTGTGATTGCTTTTTTTTTAATTGCCACGTCCTTGGGATCGGTACACGGTCGTATGATGATGATGAAAGCCCTAGGTTTCCTCTAGATGATCCATACTGTTTTACCGCCCTCCGCTCACATACCTTTTTAGCAGAAAACACAAACGTGGAAGTTAAAGTGTGCGTATGCGTATTCTAAAATCGAATAGTTTTGATTATCTAAGTCTCCCTTGTTAGGCGCTAATGGAAGCCAAAGTGTGACTCGTAATATTGTAATTGATTTTTTTCAATTGCCACGTCCTTGTGATCGGTACACGGGCGGATGATGGTGCTGATGAAAGCCCTAGGTTTCCTTTAGATGATCCATACTGTTTTACCGAACTCCGCTCACATACCTTTTTAGCAGAAAACACAAACGTGGAAGTTAAAGTGTGCGTATGTGTATTCTAAAATCGAATAGTTTTGATTATCTAAGTCTCCCTTGTTAGGCGCTAATGGTAGCCAAAGTGTGACACGTAGTATTGTAATTGCCTTTTTTTCAATTGCCACGTCCTTGGGATCGGTACACGGGCGGATGATGGTGATGATGAAAGCCTAGGTTTCCTCTAGATGATCCATATTGTTTTACCGCCCTCCGCTCACATACATTTTTAGCAGAAAACACAAACGCGGAAGTTAACAGCAATTTTGATATGTTTGATTTTTGTTGATTGCCATTCCCCTGTACAACCCATATAAGACGCTGATGTCTCCACGTAAAGTATACATATGCGGCTTCCAAAATCGAATAGTTTTCATCTTCTAAGTCTCCCTTGTTAGGCGCTAATGGTAGCCAAAGTGAGACACGTAATATTGTAATTCCTTTTTTTTCAATTGCCACGGGGATCGGTACACGGGCGGATGATGGTGATGATGAAAGCCTAGGTTTCCTCTAGATGATCCATATTGTTTTACCGGCCTCCGCTCACATACCTTTTTAGCAGAAAACACAAACGCGGAAGTTAACAGCAATTTTGATATTTTTGATTTTTGTTGATTGTAATTGTTTTTTTTTAATTGCCACGTCCTTGGGATCGGTAGATGGAGGAAGTTAACGGCAATTTTGATATGTTTGATTTTTGTTGATTGCCATTCCCCTGTACAACCCATATAAGACGCTGATGTCTCCACGTAAAGTATGCATATGCGGCTTCTAAAATCGAATAGTTTTCCTGTTCTAAGTCTCCCTTGTTAGGCGCTAATGGTAGCCAAAGTGAGAAACGTAATATTGTAATTCCTTTTTTTTCAATTGCCACCGGGATCGGTACACGGGCGGATGATGGTGATGATGAAAGCCCTAGGTTTCCTCTAGATGTTCCATATTGTTTTACCGCCCTCCGCTCACATACATTTTTAGCAGAAAACACAAAGGCGGAAGTTAACGGCAATTTTGATATGTTTGATTTTTGTTGATTGCCATTCCCCTGTACAACCCATATAAGACGCTGATGTCTCCACGTAAAGTATGCATATGCTACTTCTAAAATCGAATAGTTTTCATCTTCTAAGTCTCCCTTGTTAGGCGCTAATGGTAGCCAAAGTGAGAAACGTAATATTGTAATTCCTTTTTTTTCAATTGCCACCGGGATCGGTACACGGGCGGATGATGGTGATGATGAAAGCCCTAGGTTTCCTCTAGATGTTCCATATTGTTTTACCGCCCTCCGCTCACATACCTTTTTAGCAGAAAACACAAACGCGGAAGTTAACAGCAATTTTGATATGTTTTGATTTTTGTTGATTGTAATTGTTTTTTTTTAATTGCCACGTCCTTGGGATCGGTAGATGGAGGAAGTTAACGGCAATTTTGATATGTTTGATTTTTGTTGATTGCCATTCCCCTGTACAACCCATATAAGACGCTGATGTCTCCACGTAAAGTATGCATATGCGGCTTCTAAAATCGAATAGTTTTCCTGTTCTAAGTCTCCCTTGTTAGGCGCTAATGGTAGCCAAAGTGAGAAACGTAATATTGTAATTCCTTTTTTTTCAATTGCCACCGGGATCGGTACACGGGCGGATGATGGTGATGATGAAAGCCCTAGGTTTCCTCTAGATGTTCCATATTGTTTTACCGCCCTCCGCTCACATACCTTTTTAGCAGAAAACACAAACGCGGAAGTTAACAGCAATTTTGATATGTTTTGATGTTTGATACGCTTTGTAAAGAGCACATATGCGGCTTCGAAAATCGAATAGTTTTCCTGTTCTAAGTCTCCCTTGTTAGGCGCTAATGGTAGCCAAAGTGAGACACGTAATATTGTAATTCCTTTTTTTTCAATTGCCACGGGGATCGGTACACGGGCGGATGATGGTGATGACGAAAGCCCTAGGTTTCCTCTAGATGATCCATATTGTTTTACCGCCCTCCGCTCACATACCTTTTTAGCAGAAAACACAAACGCGGAAGTTAACAGCAATTTTGATATGTTTTGATGTTTGATACGCTTTGTAAAGAGCACATATGCGGCTTCGAAAATCGAATAGTTTTCCTGTTCTAAGTCTCCCTTGTTAGGCGCTAATGGTAGCCAAAGTGAGACACGTAATATTGTAATTCCTTTTTTTTAATTTCCAGGGGATCGGTACACGGGCGGATGATGGTGATGACGAAAGCCCTAGGTTTCCTCTAGATGATCCATATTGTTTTACCGCCCTCCGCTCACATACCTTTTTAGCAGAAAACACAAACGCGGAAGTTAACAGCAATTTTGATATGTTTTGATGTTTGATACGCTTTGTAAAGAGCACATATGCGGCTTCTAAAATCGAATAGTTTTCCTGTTCTAAGTCTCCCTTGTTAGGCGCTAATGGTAGCCAAAGTGTGACACGTAATATTGTAATTGCTTTTTTTTTAATTGCCACGTCCTTGGGATCGGTACACCGTCGGATGATGATGATTATGAAAGCCCTAGGTTTCCTCTAGATGATCCATATTGTTTTACCGCCCTCCGCTCACATACCTTTTTAGCAGAAAACACAAACGTGGAAGTTAAAGTGTGCGTATGCGGATTTTTAAATCGAATAGTTTTGGTTATATAAATCTCCCTTGTTAGGCGCTAATGGAAGCCAAAGTGTGACTCGTAATATTGTAATTGATTTTTTTCAATTGCCACGTCCTTGTGATCGGTACACGGGCGGATGATGGTGATGACGAAAGCCCTAGGTTTCCTCTAGATGATCCATATTGTTTTACCGCCCTCCGCTCACATACCTTTTTAGCAGAAAACACAAACGCGGAAGTTAACGGCAATTTTGATATGTTTTGATGTTTGATACGCTTTGTAAAGAGCACATATGCGGCTTCGAAAATCGAATAGTTTTCCTGTTCTAAGTCTCCCTTGTTAGGCGCTAATGGTAGCAAAGTGTGACACGTAATAGGTTTCCTCTAGATGATCCATATTGTTTTACCGCCCTCCGCTCACATACCTTTTTAGCAGAAAACACAAATGTGGAAGTTAAAGTGTGCGTATGCGGATTCTAAAATCGAATAGTTTTGATTATCTAAGTCTCCCTTGTTAGGCGTAATATAGGTTTCCTCTAGATGATCCACATTGTTTTACCGCCCTCCGCTCACATACGTCTTTAGCAGATAATACAAACGCGGAAGTTAACAGCCATTTTGATATATTTGATTTTTTGTTGTTTGCCACTCCCCGGTACAACCTATATAAGACGCAAATGTCTCTAGCCAAAGTGTGACACGTAATATTGTGATTGCTTTTTTTTTTAATTGCCACGTCCTTGGGATCGGTACACGGTCGTATGATGATGATGATGAAAGCCCTAGGTTTCCTCTAGATGATCCATACTGTTTTACCGCCCTCCGCTCACATACCTTTTTAGCAGAAAACACAAACGTGGAAGTTAAAGTGTGCGTATGCGTATTCTAAAATCGAATAGTTTTGATTATCTAAGTCTCCCTTGTTAGGCGCTAATGGAAGCCAAAGTGTGACTCGTAATATTGTAATTGATTTTTTTCAATTGCCACGTCCTTGTGATCGGTACACGGGCGGATGATGGTGATGATGAAAGCCCTAGGTTTCCTCTAGATGATCCATACTGTTTTACCGAACTCCGCTCACATACCTTTTTAGCAGAAAACACAAACGTGGAAGTTAAAGTGTGCGTATGCGTATTCTAAAATCGAATAGTTTTGATTATCTAAGTCTCCCTTGTTAGGCGCTAATGGTAGCCAAAGTGTGACACGTAGTATTGTAATTGCCTTTTTTTCAATTGCCACGTCCTTGGGATCGGTACACGGGCGGATGATGGTGATGATGAAAGCCTAGGTTTCCTCTAGATGATCCATATTGTTTTACCGCCCTCCGCTCACATACCTTTTTAGCAGAAAACACAAACGCGGAAGTTAACAGCAATTTTGATATGTTTGATTTTTGTTGATTGCCATTCCCCTGTACAACCCATTTAAGACGCTGATGTCTCCACGTAAAGTATACATATGCGGCTTCCAAAATCGAATAGTTTTCATCTTCTAAGTCTCCCTTGTTAGGCGCTAATGGTAGCCAAAGTGAGACACGTAATATTGTAATTCCTTTTTTTTCAATTGCCACGGGGATCGGTACACGGGCGGATGATGGTGATGATGAAAGCCTAGGTTTCCTCTAGATGATCCATATTGTTTTACCGGCCTCCGCTCACATACCTTTTTAGCAGAAAACACAAACGCGGAAGTTAACAGCAATTTTGATATTTTTGATTTTTTGTTGACTGCCACTCCCCTGTTCAACCCATAAAAGCCTTTGATGTCGCTTTGTAAAGAGCACATATGCGGCTTCTAAAATCGAATAGTTTTCCTGTTCTAAGTCGCCCTTGTTAGGCGCTAATGGTAGCCAAAGTGTGACACGTAATATTGTAAGTGCTTTTTTTTTAATTGCCATGGAGATGGAGGAAGTTAACAACAATTTTGATTTGTTTGATTTTTGTTGATTGCCATTCCCCTGTACAACCCATATAAGACGCTGATGTCTCCACGTAAAGTATGCATATGCGGCTTCTAAAATCGAATAGTTTTCCTGTTCTAAGTCTCCCTTGTTAGGCGCTAATGGTAGCCAAAGTGAGAAACGTAATATTGTAATTCCTTTTTTTTCAATTGCCACCGGGATCGGTACACGGGCGGATGATGGTGATGATGAAAGCCCTAGGTTTCCTCTAGATGTTCCATATTGTTTTACCGCCCTCCGCTCACATACATTTTTAGCAGAAAACACAAAGGCGGAAGTTAACGGCAATTTTGATATGTTTGATTTTTGTTGATTGCCATTCCCCTGTACAACCCATATAAGACGCTGATGTCTCCACGTAAAGTATGCATATGCGGCTTCTAAAATCGAATAGTTTTCATCTTCTAAGTCTCCCTTGTTAGGCGCTAATGGTAGCCAAAGTGAGACACGTAATATTGTAATTCCTTTTTTTTAATTTCCAGGGGATCGGTACACGGGCGGATGATGGTGATGACGAAAGCCCTAGGTTTCCTCTAGATGATCCATATTGTTTTACCGCCCTCCGCTCACATACCTTTTTAGCAGAAAACACAAACGCGGAAGTTAACAGCAATTTTGATATGTTTTGATGTTTGATACGCTTTGTAAAGAGCACATATGCGGCTTCGAAAATCGAATAGTTTTCCTGTTCTAAGTCTCCCTTGTTAGGCGCTAATGGTAGCAAAGTATGACACGTAATAGGTTTCCTCTAGATGATCCATATTGTTTTACCGCCCTCCGCTCACATACATTTTTAGCAGAAAACACAAAGGCGGAAGTTAACGGCAATTTTGATATGTTTGATTTTTGTTGATTGCCATTCCCCTGTACAACCCATATAAGACGCTGATATCTCCACGTAAAGTATGCATATGCGGCTTCTAAAATCGAATAGTTTTCATCTTCTAAGTCTCCCTTGTTAGGCGCTAATGGTAGCCAAAATGAGACACGTAGTATTGTAATTCCTTTTTTTTCAATTGCCACGGGGATCGGTACACGGGCGGATGATGGTGATGATGAAAGCCCTAGGTTTCCTCTAGATGATCCGTATTGTTTTACCGTTCTCCGCTCACAAAACTTTTTAGCAGAAAACACAAACGCGGAAGCTAACAGCAATTTTGATATGTTTGATTTTTGTTGATTGCCATTCCCCTGTACAACCCATATAAGACGCTGATGTCTCCACGTAAAGTATGCATATGCGGCTTCTAAAATCGAATAGTTTTCATCTTCTAAGTCTCCCTTGTTAGGCGCTAATGGTAGCCAAAGTTAGACACGTAATATTGTAATTCTTTTTTTTCAGTTGCAAAACACAAAGACGGAAGTTAACAGCAATTTTGATATTTTTGATTTTTTGTTGATTGCCACTCCCCTGTTCAACCCATAAAAGACTTTGATGTCGCTTTGTAAAGAGCACATATGCGGCTTCTAAAATCGAATAGTTTTCCTGTTCTAAGTCTCCCTTGTTAGGCGCTAATGGTAGCCAAAGTGTGACACGTAATATTGTAATTGGTTTTTTTTTAATTGCCACGTCCTTGGGATCGGTACACGGTCGGATGATGGTGATGATGAAAGCCCTAGGTTTCCTCTAGATGATCCATATTGTTTTACCGCCCTGCGCTCACATATCTTTTTAGCAGAAAACACAAAGGCGGAAGTTAACGGCAATTTTGATATGTTTGATTTTTGTTGATTGCCATTCCCCTGTACAACCCATATAAGACGCTGATATCTCCACGTAAAGTATGCATATGCGGCTTCTAAAATCGAATAGTTTTCATCTTCTAAGTCTCCCTTGTTAGGCGCTAATGGTAGCCAAAATGAGACACGTAGTATTGTAATTCCTTTTTTTTCAATTGCCACGGGGATCGGTACACGGGCGGATGATGGTGATGATGAAAGCCCTAGGTTTCCTCTAGATGATCCGTATTGTTTTACCGTTCTCCGCTCACAAAACTTTTTAGCAGAAAACACAAACGCGGAAGCTAACAGCAATTTTGATATGTTTGATTTTTGTTGATTGCCATTCCCCTGTACAACCCATATAAGACGCTGATGTCTCCACGTAAAGTATGCATATGCGGCTTCTAAAATCGAATAGTTTTCATCTTCTAAGTCTCCCTTGTTAGGCGCTAATGGTAGCCAAAGTGTGACACGTAATATTGTAATTGCTTTTTTTTTAATTGCCACGTCCTTGGGATCGGTACACGGTCGGATGATGATGATGATGAAAGCCCTAGGTTTCCTCTAGATGATCCATACTGTTTTACCGCCCTCCGCTCACATACCTTTTTAGCAGAAAACACAAACGTGGAAGTTAAAGTGTGCGTATGCGTATTCTAAAATCGAATAGTTTTGATTATCTAAGTCTCCCTTGTTAGGCGCTAATGGAAGCCAAAGTGTGACTCGTAATATTGTAATTGATTTTTTTCAATTGCCACGTCCTTGTGATCGGTACACGGGCGGATGATGGTGATGATGAAAGCCCTAGGTTTCCTCTAGATGATCCATACTGTTTTACCGAACTCCGCTCACATACCTTTTTAGCAGAAAACACAAACGTGGAAGTTAAAGTGTGCGTATGCGTATTCTAAAATCGAATAGTTTTGATTATCTAAGTCTCCCTTGTTAGGCGCTAATGGTAGCCAAAGTGTGACACGTAGTATTGTAATTGCCTTTTTTTCAATTGCCACGTCCTTGGGATCGGTACACGGGCGGATGATGGTGATGATGAAAGCCTAGGTTTCCTCTAGATGATCCATATTGTTTTACCGCCCTCCGCTCACATACCTTTTTAGCAGAAAACACAAACGCGGAAGTTAACAGCAATTTTGATATGTTTGATTTTTGTTGATTGCCATTCCCCTGTACAACCCATTTAAGACGCTGATGTCTCCACGTAAAGTATACATATGCGGCTTCCAAAATCGAATAGTTTTCATCTTCTAAGTCTCCCTTGTTAGGCGCTAATGGTAGCCAAAGTGAGACACGTAATATTGTAATTCCTTTTTTTTCAATTGCCACGGGGATCGGTACACGGGCGGATGATGGTGATGATGAAAGCCTAGGTTTCCTCTAGATGATCCATATTGTTTTACCGGCCTCCGCTCACATACCTTTTTAGCAGAAAACTCAAACGCGGAAGTTAACAGCAATTTTGATATTTTTGATTTTTTGTTGACTGCCACTCCCCTGTTCAACCCATAAAAGCCTTTGATGTCGCTTTGTAAAGAGCACATATGCGGCTTCTAAAATCGAATAGTTTTCCTGTTCTAAGTCGCCCTTGTTAGGCGCTAATGGTAGCCAAAGTGTGACACGTAATATTGTAAGTGCTTTTTTTTTAATTGCCACGTCCTTGGGATCGGTACACGGTCGGATGATGGTGATGATGAAAGCCCTAGGTTTCCTCTAGATGATCCATATTGTTTTACCGCCCTCCGCTCACATATCTTTTTAGCAGAAAACACAAAGGCGGAAGTTAACGGCAATTTTGATATTTTTGATTTTTGTTGATTGTAATTGCTTTTTTTTAATTGCCACGTCCTTGGGATCGGTAGATGGAGGAAGTTAACAACAATTTTGATATGTTTGATTTTTGTTGATTGCCATTCCCCTGTACAACCCATATAAGACGCTGATGTCTCCACGTAAAGTATGCATATGCGGCTTCTAAAATCGAATAGTTTTCCTGTTCTAAGTCTCCCTTGTTAGGCGCTAATGGTAGCCAAAGTGAGAAACGTAATATTGTAATTCCTTTTTTTTCAATTGCCACCGGGATCGGTACACGGGCGGATGATGGTGATGATGAAAGCCCTAGGTTTCCTCTAGATGTTCCATATTGTTTTACCGCCCTCCGCTCACATACCTTTTTAGCAGAAAACACAAACGCGGAAGTTAACAGCAATTTTGATATGTTTTGATGTTTGATACGCTTTGTAAAGAGCACATATGCGGCTTCGAAAATCGAATAGTTTTCCTGTTCTAAGTCTCCCTTGTTAGGCGCTAATGGTAGCAAAGTATGACACGTAATAGGTTTCCTCTAGATGATCCATATTGTTTTACCGCCCTCCGCTCACATACATTTTTAGCAGAAAACACAAAGGCGGAAGTTAACGGCAATTTTGATATGTTTGATTTTTGTTGATTGCCATTCCCCTGTACAACCCATATAAGACGCTGATATCTCCACGTAAAGTATGCATATGCGGCTTCTAAAATCGAATAGTTTTCATCTTCTAAGTCTCCCTTGTTAGGCGCTAATGGTAGCCAAAATGAGACACGTAGTATTGTAATTCCTTTTTTTTCAATTGCCACGGGGATCGGTACACGGGCGGATGATGGTGATGATGAAAGCCCTAGGTTTCCTCTAGATGATCCGTATTGTTTTACCGTTCTCCGCTCACAAAACTTTTTAGCAGAAAACACAAACGCGGAAGCTAACAGCAATTTTGATATGTTTGATTTTTGTTGATTGCCATTCCCCTCTACAACCCATATAAGACGCTGATGTCTCCACGTAAAGTATGCATATGCGGCTTCTAAAATCGAATAGTTTTCATCTTCTAAGTCTCCCTTGTTAGGCGCTAATGGTAGCCAAAGTTAGACACGTAATATTGTAATTCTTTTTTTTCAGTTGCAAAACACAAAGACGGAAGTTAACAGCAATTTTGATATTTTTGATTTTTTGTTGATTGCCACTCCCCTGTTCAACCCATAAAGGACTTTGATGTCGCTTTGTAAAGAGAACATATGCGGCTTCCAAAATCGAATAGTTTTCCTGTTCTAAGTCTCCCTTGTTAGGCGCTAATGGTAGCCAAAGTGTGACACGTAATATTGTAATTGCTTTTTTTTTAATTGCCACGTCCTTGGGATCGGTACACGGTCGGATGATGGTGATGATGAAAGCCCTAGGTTTCCTCTAGATGATCCATATTGTTTTACCGCCCTCCGCTCACATATCTTTTTAGCAAAAAAAAAAGGGGGAAGTTAACGGCAATTTTGATATTTTTGATTTTTTGTTGATTGCCACTCCCCTGTTCAACCCATTAAAGACGTTGATGTCTCTCTGTAAAGAGCACATATGCGGATTCTAAAATCGAATAGTTTTCCTGTTCTAAGTCTCCCTTGTTAGGCGCTAATGGTAGCCAAAGTGTGACTCGTAATATTGTAATTGATTTTTGTCAATTGCCACGTCCTTGTGATCGGTACACGGGCGGATGATGATGAAAGCCCTAGGTTTCCTCTAGATGATCCATACTGTTTTACCGAACTCCGCTCACATACCTTTTTAGCAGAAAACACAAACGTGGAAGTTAAAGTGTGCGTATGCGTATTCTAAAATCGAATAGTTTTGATTATCTAAGTCTCCCTTGTTAGGCGCTAATGGTAGCCAAAATGAGACATGTAATATTGTATTTGCCTTTTTTTCAATTGCCACGTCCTTGGGATCGGTACACGGGCGGATGATGGTGATGATGAAAGCCTAGGTTTCCTCTAGATGATCCATATTGTTTTACCGCCCTCCGCTCACATACCTTTTTAGAAGAAAACACAAACGCGGAAGTTAACAGCAATTTTGATATGTTTGATTTTTGTTGATTGCCATTCCCCTGTACAACCCATATAAGACGCTGATGTCTCCACGTAAAGTATGCATATGCGGCTTCTAAAATCGAATAGTTTTCATCTTCTAAGTCTCCCTTGTTAGGCGCTAATGGTAGCCAAAGTGAGACCCGTAATATTGTAATTCCTTTTTTTTCAATTGCCACGGGGATCGGTACACGGGCGGATGATGGTGGTGATGAAAGCCCTAGGTTTCCTCTAGATGATCCATATTGTTTTACCGCCCTCCGCTCACATACATTTTTAGCAGAAAACACAAAGGCGGAAGTTAACGGCAATTTTGATATGTTTGATTTTTGTTGATTGCCATTCCCCTGTACAACCCATATAAGACGCTGATGTCTCCACGTAAAGTATGCATATGCGGCTTCTAAAATCGAATAGTTTTCATCTTCTAAGTCTCCCTTGTTAGGCGCTAATGGTAGCCAAAGTTAGACACGTAATATTGTAATTCTTTTTTTTCAGTTGCAAAACACAAAGACGGAACTTAACAGCAATTTTGATATTTTTGATTTTTTGTTGATTGCCACTCCCCTGTTCAACCCATAAAAGACTTTGATGTCGCTTTGTAAAGAGCACATATGCGGCTTCCAAAATCGAATAGTTTTCCTGTTCTAAGTCTCCCTTGTTAGGCGCTAATGGTAGCCAAAGTGTGACACGTAATATTGTAATTGCTTTTTTTTTAATTGCCACGTCCTTGGGATCGGTACACGGTCGGATGATGGTGATGATGAAAGCCCTAGGTTTCCTCTAGATGATCCATATTGTTTTACCGCCCTCCGCTCACATATCTTTTTAGCAGAAAACAAAAAGGCGGAAGTTAACGGCAATTTTGATATTTTTGATTTTTTGTTGATTGCCACTCCCCTGTTCAACCCATTAAAGACGTTGATGTCTCTCTGTAAAGAGCACATATGCGGATTCTAAAATCGAATAGCTTTCCCGTTCTAAATCTCCTTTGTTAGGCGCAAGTGGTAGCCAAAGTGTGACACGTAATATTGTAATTGCTTTTTATTTAATTGCCACGTCCTTGGGATCGGTACACGGTCGGATGATGGTGATGATGAAAGCCCTAGGTTTTCTCTAGATGAGCCCTATTGTTTTACCGCCCTCCGCTCACATATCTTTTTAGCAGAAAACACAAAGGCGGAAGTTAACAGCAATTTTGATATTTTTGATTTTTTGTTGATTGCCACTCCCCTGTTCAACCCATAAAAGACGTTGATGTCTCTTTGTAAAGAGCACATATGCGGCTTCTAAAATCGAATAGTTTTCCTGTTCTAAGTCTCCCTTGTTAGGCGCTAATGGTAGCCAAAGTGTGACTCGTAATATTGTAATTGATTTTTGTCAATTGCCACGTCCTTGTGATCGGTACACGGGCGGATGATGATGAAAGCCCTAGGTTTCCTCTAGATGATCCATACTGTTTTACCGAACTCCGCTCACATACCTTTTTAGCAGAAAACACAAACGTGGAAGTTAAAGTGTGCGTATGCGTATTCTAAAATCGAATAGTTTTGATTATCTAAGTCTCCCTTGTTAGGCGCTAATGGTAGCCAAAATGAGACATGTAATATTGTATTTGCCTTTTTTTCAATTGCCACGTCCTTGGGATCGGTACACGGGCGGATGATGGTGATGATGAAAGCCTAGGTTTCCTCTAGATGATCCATATTGTTTTACCGCCCTCCGCTCACATACCTTTTTAGAAGAAAACACAAACGCGGAAGTTAACAGCAATTTTGATATGTTTGATTTTTGTTGATTGCCATTCCCCTGTACAACCCATATAAGACGCTGATGTCTCCACGTAAAGTATGCATATGCGGCTTCTAAAATCGAATAGTTTTCATCTTCTAAGTCTCCCTTGTTAGGCGCTAATGGTAGCCAAAGTGAGACCCGTAATATTGTAATTCCTTTTTTTTCAATTGCCACGGGGATCGGTACACGGGCGGATGATGGTGGTGATGAAAGCCCTAGGTTTCCTCTAGATGATCCATATTGTTTTACCGCCCTCCGCTCACATACATTTTTAGCAGAAAACACAAAGGCGGAAGTTAACGGCAATTTTGATATGTTTGATTTTTGTTGATTGCCATTCCCCTGTACAACCCATATAAGACGCTGATGTCTCCACGTAAAGTATGCATATGCGGCTTCTAAAATCGAATAGTTTTCATCTTCTAAGTCTCCCTTGTTAGGCGCTAATGGTAGCCAAAGTTAGACACGTAATATTGTAATTCTTTTTTTTCAGTTGCAAAACACAAAGACGGAAGTTAACAGCAATTTTGATATTTTTGATTTTTTGTTGATTGCCACTCCCCTGTTCAACCCATAAAAGACTTTGATGTCGCTTTGTAAAGAGCACATATGCGGCTTCTAAAATCGAATAGTTTTCCTGTTCTAAGCCTCCCTTGTTAGACGCTAATGGTAGCAAAGTGTGACACGTAATAGGTTTTCTCTAGATGATCCACATTGGTTTACCACCCTCCGCTCACATACGTTTTTAGCAGAAAACACAAACGCGGAAGTTAACAGCCATTTTGATATATTTGATTTTTTGCTGATTGCCACTCCCCTGTTCAACCCATTAAAGACGTTGATGTCTCTTTGTAAAGAGCACATATGCGGATTCTAAAATCGAATAGTTTTCCCGTTCTAAATCTCATTTGTAAGGCGCAAATGGTAGCCAAAATGAGACATGTAATATTGTATTTGCCTTTTTTTCAATTGCCACGTCCTTGGGATCGGTACACGGGCGGATGATGGTGATGATGAAAGCCTAGGTTTCCTCTAGATGATCCATATTGTTTTACCGCCCTCCGCTCACATATCTTTTTAGCAGAAAACACAAAGGCGGAAGTTAACGGCAATTTTGAGATATTTGATTTTTTGTTGATTGCCACTCCCCTGTTCAACCCATAAAAGACTTTGATGTCGCTTTGTAAAGAGCACATATGCGGCTTCTAAAATCGAATAGTTTTCCTGTTCTAAGTCTCCCTTGTTAGACGCTAATGGTAGCAAAGTGTGACACGTAATAGGTTTTCTCTAGATGATCCACATTGGTTTACCACCCTCCGCTCACATACGTTTTTAGCAGAAAACACAAACGCGGAAGTTAACAGCCATTTTGATATATTTGATTTTTTGCTGATTGCCACTCCCCTGTTCAACCCATTAAAGACGTTGATGTCTCTTTGTAAAGAGCACATATGCGGATTCTAAAATCGAATAGTTTTCCCGTTCTAAATCTCATTTGTAAGGCGCAAATGGTAGCCAAAATGAGACATGTAATATTGTATTTGCCTTTTTTTCAATTGCCACGTCCTTGGGATCGGTACACGGGCGGATGATGGTGATGATGAAAGCCTAGGTTTCCTCTAGATGATCCATATTGTTTTACCGCCCTCCGCTCACATACCTTTTTAGAAGAAAACACAAACGCGGAAGTTAACAGCAATTTTGATATGTTTGATTTTTGTTGATTGCCATTCCCCTGTACAACCCATATAAGACGCTGATGTCTCCACGTAAAGTATGCATATGCGGCTTCTAAAATCGAATAGTTTTCATCTTCTAAGTCTCCCTTGTTAGGCGCTAATGGTAGCCAAAGTGAGACCCGTAATATTGTAATTCCTTTTTTTTCAATTGCCACGGGGATCGGTACACGGGCGGATGATGGTGGTGATGAAAGCCCTAGGTTTCCTCTAGATGATCCATATTGTTTTACCGCCCTCCGCTCACATACATTTTTAGCAGAAAACACAAAGGCGGAAGTTAACGGCAATTTTGATATGTTTGATTTTTGTTGATTGCCATTCCCCTGTACAACCCATATAAGACGCTGATGTCTCCACGTAAAGTATGCATATGCGGCTTCTAAAATCGAATAGTTTTCATCTTCTAAGTCTCCCTTGTTAGGCGCTTATGGTAGCCAAAGTGAGACACGTAATATTGTAATTCCTTTTTTTTCAATTGCCACGGGGATCGGTATACGGGCGGATGATGGTGATGATGAAAGCCCTAGGTTTCCTCTAGATGATCCATATTGTTTTACCGCCCTCCGCTCACATACCTTTTTAGCAGAAAACACAAACGCGGAAGTTAACAGCAATTTTGATATGTTTGATTGTTGTTGAATGCCATTCCCCTGTACAACCCATATAAGACGCTGATGTCTCCACGTAAAGTATGCATATGCGGCTTCTAAAATCGAATAGTTTTCATCTTCTAAGTCTCCCTTGTTAGGCGCTAATGGTAGCCAAAGTGAGACACGTAATATTGTAAATCTTTTTTTTTCAATTGCAAAACACAAAGACGGAAGTTAACAGCAATTTTGATATTTTTGATTTTTTGTTGATTGCCACTCCCCTGTTCAACCCATAAAAGACTTTGATGTCGCTTTGTAAAGAGCACATATGCGGCTTCTAAAATCGAATAGTTTTCCTGTTCTAAGTCTCCCTTGTTAGGCGCTAATGGTAGCCAAAGTGTGACACGTAATATTGTAAGTGCTTTTTTTTTTAATTGCCACGTCCTTGGGATCGGTACACGGTCAGAAGATGGTGATGATGAAAGCCCTAGGTTTCCTCTAGATGATCCATATTGTTTTACCGCCCTCCGCTCACATACCTTTTAAGCAGAAAACACAAAGGCGGAAATTAACGGCAATTTTGATATTTTTGATTTTTGTTGATTGTAATTGCTTTTTTTTAATTGCCACGTCTTTGGGATCGGTAGATGGAGGAAGTTAACGGCAATTTTGATATGTTTGATTTTTGTTGATTGCCATTCCCCTGTACAACCCATATAAGACGCTGATGTCTCCATGTAAAGTATGCATATGCGGCTTCTAAAATCGAATAGTTTTCCTGTTCTAAGTCTCCCTTGTTAGGCGCTAATGGTAGCCAAAGTGAGACACGTAATATTGTAATTCCTTTTTTTTCAATTGCCACGGGGATCGGTACACGGGCGGATGATGGTGATGATGAAAGCCCTAGGTTTCCTCTAGATGATCCATATTGTTTTACCGCCCTCCGCTCACATACATTTTTAGCAGAAAACACAAAGGCGGAAGTTAACGGCAATTTTGATATGTTTGATTTTTGTTGATTGCCATTCCCCTGTACAACCCATATAAGACGCTGATGTCTCCACGTAAAGTATGCATATGCGGCTTCTAAAATCGAATAGTTTTCATCTTCTAAGTCTCCCTTGTTAGGCGCTAATGGTAGCCAAAGTGAGACACGTAATATTGTAATTCTTTTTTTTCATTTGCAAAACACAAAGACGGAAGTTAACAGCAATTTTGATATTTTTGATTTTTTGTTGATTGCCACTCCCCTGTTCAACCCATAAAAGACTTTGATGTCGCTTTGTAAAGAGCACATATGCGGCTTCTAAAATCGAATAGTTTTCCTGTTCTAAGTCTCCCTTGTTAGGCGCTAATGGTAGCCAAAGTGTGACACGTAATATTGTAATTGGTTTTTTTTTAATTGCCACGTCCTTGGGATCGGTACACGGTCGGATGATGGTGATGATGAAAGCCCTAGGTTTCCTCTAGATGATCCATATTGTTTTACCGCCCTGCGCTCACATATCTTTTTAGCAGAAAACACAAAGGCGGAAGTTAACGGCAATTTTGATACTTTTGATTTTTTGTTGATTGCCACTCCCCTGTTCAACCCATTAAAGACGTTGATGTCTCTTTGTAAAGAGCACATATGCGGATTCTAAAATCGAATAGCTTTCCCGTTCTAAATCTCCTTTGTTAGGCGCAAATGGTAGCCAAAGTGTGACACGTAATATTGTAATTGCTTTTTTTTTAATTGCCACGTCCTTGGAATCGGTACATGGTCGGATGATGGTGATGATGAAAGCCCTAGGTTTCCTCTAGATGAGCCATATTGTTTTACCGCCCTCCGCTCACATATCTTTTTAGCAGAAAACACAAAGGCGGAAGTTAACGGCAATTTTGATATGTTTGATTTTTGTTGATTGCCATTCCCCTGTACAACCCATATAAGACGCTGATGTCTCCACGTAAAGTATGCATATGCGGCTTCCAAAATCGAATAGTTTTCATCTTCTAAGTCTCCATTGTTAGGCGCTAATGGTAGCCAAAGTGAGACACGTAATATTGTAATTCCTTTTTTTTCAATTGCCACGGGGATCGGTACACAGGCGGATGATGGTGATGATGAAAGCCCTAGGTTTCCTCTAGATGATCCATATTGTTTTACCGCCCTCCGCTCACATACCTTTTTAGCAGAAAACACAAACGCGGAAGTTAACAGCAATTTTGATATGTTTTGATGTTTGATACGCTTTGTAAAGAGCACATATGCGGCTTCGAAAATCGAATAGTTTTCCTGTTCTAAGTCTCCCTTGTTAGGCGCTAATGGTAGCAAAGTGTGACACGTAATAGGTTTCCTCTAGATGATCCATATTGTTTTACCGCCCTCCGCTCACATACCTTTTTAGCAGAAAACACAAACGTGGAAGTTAAAGTGTGCGTATGCGGATTCTAAAATCGAATAGTTTTGATTATCTAAGTCTCCCTTGTTAGGCGTAATATAGGTTTCCTCTAGATGATCCACATTGTTTTACCGCCCTCCGCTCACATACGTCTTTAGCAGAAAACACAAACGCGGAAGTTAACAGCCATTTTGATATATTTGATTTTTTGTTGTTTGCCTCTCCCCGGTACAACCCATATAAGACGCAAATGTCTCTAGCCAAAGTGTGACACGTAATATTGTGATTGCTTTTTTTTTTAATTGCCACGTCCTTGTGATCGGTACACGGGCGGATGATGGTGATGATGAAAGCCCTAGGTTTCTTCTAGATGATCCATACTGTTTTACCGAACTCCGCTCACATACCTTTTTAGCAGAAAACACAAACGTGGAAGTTAAAGTATGCGTATGCGTATTCTAAAATCGAATAGTTTTGATGATCTAAGTCTCCCTTGTTAGGCGCTAATGGTAGCCGAAGTGTGACACGTAGTATTGTAATTGCCTTTTTTTCAATTGCCACGTCCTTGGGATCGGTACACGGGCGGATGATGGTGATGATGAAAGCCTAGGTTTCCTCTAGATGATCCATATTGTTTTACCGCCCTCCGCTCCAATACCTTTTTAGCAGAAAACACAAACGCGGAAGTTAACAGCAATTTTGATATGTTTGATTTTTGTTGATTGCCATTCCCCTGTACAACCCATATAAGACGCTGATGTCTCCACGTAAAGTATACATATGCGGCTTCTAAAATCGAATAGTTTTCATCTTCTAAGTCTCCCTTGTTAGACGCTAATGGTAGCCAAAGTGAGACACGTAATATTGTAATTCCTTTTTTTTCAATTGCCACGGGGATCGGTACACGGGCGGATGATGGTGATGATGAAAGCCCTAGGTTTCCTCTAGATGATCCATATTGTTTTACCGCCCTCCGCTCACATACATTTTTAGCAGAAAACACAAAGGCGGAAGTTAACGGCAATTTTGATATGTTTGATTTTTGTTGATTGCCATTCCCCTGTACAACCCATATAAGACGCTGATGTCTCCACGTAAAGTATGCATATGCGGCTTCTAAAATCGAATAGTTTTCATCTTCTAAGTCTCCCTTGTTAGGCGCTAATGGTAGCCAAAGTGAGACACGTAATATTGTAATTCTTTTTTTTCATTTGCAAAACACAAAGACGGAAGTTAACAGCAATTTTGATATTTTTGATTTTTTGTTGATTGCCACTCCCCTGTTCAACCCATAAAAGACTTTGATGTCGCTTTGTAAAGAGCACATATGCGGCTTCTAAAATCGAATAGTTTTCCTGTTCTAAGTCTCCCTTGTTAGGCGCTAATGGTAGCCAAAGTGTGACACGTAATATTGTAATTGGTTTTTTTTTAATTGCCACGTCCTTGGGATCGGTACACGGTCGGATGATGGTGATGATGAAAGCCCTAGGTTTCCTCTAGATGATCCATATTGTTTTACCGCCCTGCGCTCACATATCTTTTTAGCAGAAAACACAAAGGCGGAAGTTAACGGCAATTTTGATACTTTTGATTTTTTGTTGATTGCCACTCCCCTGTTCAACCCATTAAAGACGTTGATGTCTCTTTGTAAAGAGCACATATGCGGATTCTAAAATCGAATAGCTTTCCCGTTCTAAATCTCCTTTGTTAGGCGCAAATGGTAGCCAAAGTGTGACACGTAATATTGTAATTGCTTTTTTTTTAATTGCCACGTCCTTGGAATCGGTACATGGTCGGATGATGGTGATGATGAAAGCCCTAGGTTTCCTCTAGATGAGCCATATTGTTTTACCGCCCTCCGCTCACATATCTTTTTAGCAGAAAACACAAAGGCGGAAGTAAACAGCAATTTTGATATTTTTGGATTTTTTGTTGATTGCCACTCCCCTGTTCAACCCATAAAAGACGTTGATGTCTCTTTGTAAAGAGCACATATGCGGCTTCTAAAATCGAATAGTTTTCCTGTTCTAAGTCTCCCTTGTTAGGCGCTAATGGTAGCAAAGTGTGACACGTAATAGGTTTCTTCTAGATGATCCACATTGTTTTACCGCCCTCCGCTCACATACGTCTTTAGCAGAAAACACAAACGCGGAAGTTAACAGCCATTTTGATATATTTGATTTTTTGTTGTTTGCCACTTCCCTGTACAACCCATATAAGACGCAAATGTCTCTAGCCAAAGTGTGACACGTAATATTGTGATTGCTTTTTTTTTTAATTTCCACGTCCTTGGGATCGGTACACGGTCGGATGATGATGATGATGAAAGCCCTAGGTTTCCTCTAGATGATCCACATTGTTTTACCGCCCTCCGCTCACATACCTTTTTAGCAGAAAACACAAACGGGGAAGTTAACAGCAATTTTGATATTTTTGATTTTTGTTGATTGTAATTGCTTTTTTTTAATTGCCACGTCCTTCGGTTCGGTACACGGGCGGATGATGATGATGATGAAAGCCCTAGGTTTCCTCTAGAAGATCCATATTGTTTTACCGCCCTCCGCTCACATACCTTTTTAGCAGAAAACACAAACGTGGAAGTCAAAGTGTGCGTATGCGGATTCTAAAATCGAATAGTTTTAATTATCTAAGTCTCCCTTGTTAGGCGCTAATGGAAGTCAAAGTGTGACTCGTAATATTGTAATTGATTTTTTTCAATTGCCACGTCCTTGTTATCGGTACACGGGCGGATGATGGTGATGATGAAAGCCCTAGGTTTCCTCTAGATGATCCACATTGTTTTACCGCCCTCCGCTCACATACCTTTTTAGCAGAAAACACAAAGACGGAAGTTAACAGCAATTTTGATATTTTTGATTTTTTGTTGATTGCCACTCCCCTGTTCAACCCATAAAAGACGTTGATGTCTCTTTGTAAAGAGCACATATGCGGCTTCGAAAATCGAATAGTTTTCCTGTTCTAAGTCTCCCTTGTTAGGCGCTAATGGTAGCAAAGTGTGACACGTAATAGGTTTCCTCTAGATGATCCATATTGTTTTACCGCCCTCCGCTCACATACCTTTTTAGCAGAAAACACAAACGTGGAAGTTAAAGTGTGCGCATGCGGATTCTAAAATCGAATAGTTTTGATTATCTAAGTCTCCCTTGTTAGGCGTAATATAGGTTTCCTCTAGATGATCCACATTGTTTTACCGCCCTCCGCTCACATACGTCTTTAGCAGAAAACACAAACGCGGAAGTTAACAGCCATTTTGATATATTTGATTTTTTGTTGTTTGCCACTCCCCGGTACAACCCATATAAGACGCAAATGTCTCTAGCCAAAGTGTGACACGTAATATTGTGATTGCTTTTTTTTTTAATTGCCACGTCCTTGGGATCGGTACACGGTCGGATGATGATGATGATGAAAGCCCTAGGTTTCCTCTAGATGATCCACATTGTTTTACCGCCCTCCGCTCACATACCTTTTTAGCAGAAAACACAAACGTGGAAGTTAAAGTGTGCGTATGCGGGTTCTAAAATCGAATAGTTTTGGTTATCTAAGTCTCCCTTGTTAGGCGCTAATGGAAGCCAAAGTGTGACTCGTAATATTGTAAATGATTTTTTTCAATTGCCACGTCCTTGTTATCGGTACACGGGCGGATGATGATGATGATGAAAGCCCTAGGTTTCCTCTAGATGATCCACATTGTTTTACCGCCCTCCGCTCACATACCTTTTTAGCAGAAAACACAAACGGGGAAGTTAACAGCAATTTTGATATTTTTGATTTTTGTTGATTGTAATTGCTTTTTTTTAATTGCCACGTCCTTCGGTTCGGTACACGGGCGGATGATGATGATGATGAAAGCCCTAGGTTTCCTCTAGAAGATCCATATTGTTTTACCGCCCTCCGCTCACATACCTTTTTAGCAGAAAACACAAACGTGGAAGTTAAAGTGTGCGTATGCGGGTTCTAAAATCGAATAGTTTTGGTTATCTAAGTCTCCCTTGTTAGGCGCTAATGGAAGCCAAAGTGTGACTCGTAATATTGTAAATGATTTTTTTCAATTGCCACGTCCTTGGGATCGGTACACGGTCGGATGATGATGATGATGAAAGCCCTAGGTTTCCTCTAGATGATCCACATTGTTTTACCGCCCTCCGCTCACATACCTTTTTAGCAGAAAACACAAACGGGGAAGTTAACAGCAATTTTGATATTTTTGATTTTTGTTGATTGTAATTGCTTTTTTTTAATTGCCACGTCCTTCGGTTCGGTACACGGGCGGATGATGATGATGATGAAAGCCCTAGGTTTCCTCTAGAAGATCCATATTGTTTTACCGCCCTCCGCTCACATACCTTTTTAGCAGAAAACACAAACGTGGAAGTCAAAGTGTGCGTATGCGGATTCTAAAATCGAATAGTTTTAATTATCTAAGTCTAAAATCGAATAGTTTTAATTATCTAAGTCTCCCTTGTTAGGCGCTATTGGAAGTCAAAGTGTGACTCGTAATATTGTAATTGATTTTTTTCAATTGCCACGTCCTTGTTATCGGTACACGGGCGGATGATGGTGATGATGAAAGCCCTAGGTTTCCTCTAGATGATCCACATTGTTTTACCGCCCTCCGCTCACATACCTTTTTAGCAGAAAACACAAAGACGGAAGTTAACAGCAATTTTGATATTTTTGATTTTTTGTTGATTGCCACTCCCCTGTTCAACCCATAAAAGACGTTGATGTCTCTTTGTAAAGAGCACATATGCGGCTTCGAAAATCGAATAGTTTTCCTGTTCTAAGTCTCCCTTGTTAGGCGCTAATGGTAGCAAAGTGTGACACGTAATAGGTTTCCTCTAGATGATCCATATTGTTTTACCGCCCTCCGCTCACATACCTTTTTAGCAGAAAACACAAACGTGGAAGTTAAAGTGTGCGCATGCGGATTCTAAAATCGAATAGTTTTGATTATCTAAGTCTCCCTTGTTAGGCGTAATATAGGTTTCCTTTAGATGATCCACATTGTTTTACCGCCCTCCGCTCACATACGTCTTTAGCAGAAAACACAAACGCGGAAGTTAACAGCCATTTTGATATATTTGATTTTTTGTTGTTTGCCACTCCCCGGTACAACCCATATAAGACGCAAATGTCTCTAGCCAAAGTGTGACACGTAATATTGTGATTGCTTTTTTTTTTAATTGCCACGTCCTTGGGATCGGTACCCGGTCGGATGATGATGATGATGAAAGCCCTAGGTTTCCTCTAGATGATCCACATTGTTTTACCGCCCTCCGCTCACATACCTTTTTAGCAGAAAACACAAACGTGGAAGTTAAAGTGTGCGTATGCGGGTTCTAAAATCGAATAGTTTTGGTTATCTAAGTCTCCCTTGTTAGGCGCTAATGGAAGCCAAAGTGTGACTCGTAATATTGTAAATGATTTTTTTCAATTGCCACGTCCTTGTGATCGGTACACCCTCGGATGATGATGATTAGGAAAGCCCTAGGTTTCCTCTAGATGATCCATATTGTTTTACCGCCCTCCGCTCACATACCTTTTTAGCAGAAAACACAAACGTGGAAATTAAAGTGTGCGTATGCGGATTCTAAAATCGAATAGTTTTGGTTATCTAAGTCTCCCTTGTTAGGCGCTAATGGAAGCCAAAGTGTGACTCGTAATATTGTAATTGATTTTTTTCAATTGCCACGTCCTGGTGATCGGTACTCGGGCGGATGATGGTGATGATGAAAGCCCTAGGTTTCCTCTAGATGATCCATACTGTTTTACCGCCCTCCGCTCACATACCTTTTTAGCAGAAAACACAAACGTGGAAGTTAAAGTGTGCGTATGCGTATTCTAAAATCGAATAGTTTTGGTTATCTAAGTCTCCCTTGTTAGGCGCTAATGGAAGCCAAAGTGTGACACGTAATATTGTGATTGCTTTTTTTTTTAATTTCCACGTCCTTGGGATCGGTACACGGTCGGATGATGATGATGATGAAAGCCCTAGGTTTCCTCTAGATGATCCACATTGTTTTACCGCCCTCCGCTCACATACCTTTTTAGCAGAAAACACAAACGGGGAAGTTAACAGCAATTTTGATATTTTTGATTTTTGTTGATTGTAATTGCTTTTTTTTAATTGCCACGTCCTTCGGTTCGGTACACGGGCGGATGATGATGATGATGAAAGCCCTAGGTTTCCTCTAGAAGATCCATATTGTTTTACCGCCCTCCGCTCACATACCTTTTTAGCAGAAAACACAAACGTGGAAGTCAAAGTGTGCGTATGCGGATTCTAAAATCGAATAGTTTTAATTATCTAAGTCTCCCTTGTTAGGCGCTAATGGAAGTCAAAGTGTGACTCGTAATATTGTAATTGATTTTTTTCAATTGCCACGTCCTTGTTATCGGTACACGGGCGGATGATGGTGATGATGAAAGCCCTAGGTTTCCTCTAGATGATCCACATTGTTTTACCGCCCTCCGCTCACATACCTTTTTAGCAGAAAACACAAAGACGGAAGTTAACAGCAATTTTGATATTTTTGATTTTTTGTTGATTGCCACTCCCCTGTTCAACCCATAAAAGACGTTGATGTCTCTTTGTAAAGAGCACATATGCGGCTTCGAAAATCGAATAGCTTTCCTGTTCTAAGTCTCCCTTGTTAGGCGCTAATGGTAGCAAAGTGTGACACGTAATAGGTTTCCTCTAGATGATCCATATTGTTTTACCGCCCTCCGCTCACATACCTTTTTAGCAGAAAACACAAACGTGGAAGTTAAAGTGTGCGCATGCGGATTCTAAAATCGAATAGTTTTGATTATCTAAGTCTCCCTTGTTAGGCGTAATATAGGTTTCCTCTAGATGATCCACATTGTTTTACCGCCCTCCGCTCACATACGTCTTTAGCAGAAAACACAAACGCGGAAGTTAACAGCCATTTTGATATATTTGATTTTTTGTTGTTTGCCACTCCCCGGTACAACCCATATAAGACGCAAATGTCTCTAGCCAAAGTGTGACACGTAATATTGTGATTGCTTTTTTTTTTAATTGCCACGTCCTTGGGATCGGTACACGGTCGGATGATGATGATGATGAAAGCCCTAGGTTTCCTCTAGATGATCCACATTGTTTTACCGCCCTCCGCTCACATACCTTTTTAGCAGAAAACACAAACGTGGAAGTTAAAGTGTGCGTATGCGGGTTCTAAAATCGAATAGTTTTGGTTATCTAAGTCTCCCTTGTTAGGCGCTAATGGAAGCCAAAGTGTGACTCGTAATATTGTAAATGATTTTTTTCAATTGCCACGTCCTTGTTATCGGTACACGGGCGGATGATGATGATGATGAAAGCCCTAGGTTTCCTCTAGATGATCCACATTGTTTTACCGCCCTCCGCTCACATACCTTTTTAGCAGAAAACACAAACGGGGAAGTTAACAGCAATTTTGATATTTTTGATTTTTGTTGATTGTAATTGCTTTTTTTTAATTGCCACGTCCTTCGGTTCGGTACACGGGCGGATGATGGTGATGATGAAAGCCCTAGGTTTCCTCTAGATGATCCATATTGTTTTACCGCCCTCCGCTCACATACCTTTTTAGCAGAAAACACAAACGTGGAAGTTAACGGCAATTTTGATATGTTTGATTTTTGTTGATTGCCCCTGTACAACCCATATAAGACGCTGATGTCTCCACGTAAAGTATGCATATGCGGCTTCTAAAATCGAATAAGTCTCCCTTGTTAGGCGCTAATGGTAGCCAAAGTGAGACACGTAATATTGTAATTCCTTTTTTTTCAATTGCCACAGGGATCGGTACACGGGCGGATGATGGTGATGATGAAAGCCCTAGGTTTCCTCTAGATGATCCATATTGTTTTACCGCCCTCCGCTCACATACCTTTTTAGCAGAAAACACAAACGCGGAAGTTAACAGCAATTTTGATATGTTTGATTTTTGTTGATTGCCATTCCCCTGTACAACCCATATAAGACGCTGATGTCTCCACGTAAAGTATGCATATGCGGCTTCTAAAATCGAATAGTTTTCATCTTCTAAGTCTCCCTTGTTAGGCGCTAATGGTAGCCAAAGTGAGACACGTAATATTGTAATTCTTTTTTTTCAGTTGCAAAACACACAGGTGGAAGTTAACGGCAATTTTGATATTTTTGATTTTTTGTTGATTGCCACTCCCCTGTTCAACCCATTAAAGACGCACATTTGTAAAGAGCACATATGCGGATTCTAAAATCGAAAAGTTTTCCCGTTCTAAATCTCCTTTGTTAGGCGCTAATGGAAGCCAAAGTGTGACTCGTAATATTGTAATTGATTTTTTTCAATTGCCACGTCCTTGTGATCGGTACAAGGGCGGATGATGGTGATGATGAAAGCCCTAGGTTTCCTCTAGATGATCCATATTGTTTTACCGCCCTCCGCTCACATACCTTTTTAGCAGAAAACACAAACGTGGAAGTTAAAGTGTGCGTATGCGTATTCTAAAATCGAATAGTTTTGGTTATCTAAGTCTCCCTTGTTAGGCGCTAATGGTAGCCAAAGTGAGACACGTAATATTGTAATTACTTTTTTTCCAATTGCCACGGGGATCGGTACACGGGCGGATGATGGTGATGATGAAAGCCCTAGGTTTCCTGTAGATGATCCACATTGTTTTACCGCCCTCCGCTCACATACCTTTTTAGCAGAAAACACAAACGCGGAAGTTAACAGCAATTTTGATATGTTTGATTTTTGTTGATTGCCATTCCCCTGTACAACCCATATAAGACGCTGATGTCTCCACGTAAAGTATGCATATGCGGCTTCTAAAATCGAATAGTTTTCATCTTCTAAGTCTCCCTTGTTAGGCGCTAATGGTAGCCAAAGTGAGACACGTAATATTGTAATTCTTTTTTTTCAGTTGCAAAACACACAGGTGGAAGTTAACGGCAATTTTGATATTTTTGATTTTTTGTTGATTGCCACTCCCCTGTTCAACCCATTAAAGACGTTGATGTCTCTTTGTAAAGAGCACATATGCGGATTCTAAAATCGAATAGTTTTCCCGTTCTAAATCTCCTTTGTTAAGCGCTAATGGTAGCAAAAGTGTGACACGTAATATTGTAATTGCTTTTTTTTTAATTGCCACGTCCTTGGGATCGGTACACCGTCGGATGATGATGATTATGAAAGCCCTAGGTTTCCTCTAGATGATCCATATTGTTTTACCGCCCTCCGCTCACATACCTTTTTAGCAGAAAACACAAACTTGGAAGTTAAAGTGTGCGTATGCGGATTCTAAAATCGAATAGTTTTGGTTATATAAGTCTCCCTTGTTAGGCGCTAATGGAAGCCAAAGTGTGACTCGTATATTGTAATTGATTTTTTTCAATTGCCACGTCCTTGTGATCGGTACACGGGCAGATGATGGTGATGATGAAAGCCCTAGGTTTCCTCTAGATGATCCATATTGTTTTACCGCCCTCCGCTCACATACCTTTTTAGCAGAAAACACAAACGTGGAAGTTAAAGTGTGCGTATGCGTATTCTAAAATCGAATAGTTTTGGTTATCTAAGTCTCCCTTGTTAGGCGCTAATGGTAGCCAAAGTGAGACACGTAATATTGTAATTCCTTTTTTTTCAATTGCCACGGGGATCGGTACACGGGCGGATGATGGTGATGATGAAAGCCCTAGGTTTCCTCTAGATGATCCACATACCTTTTTAGCAGAAAACACAAACGCGGAAGTTAACAGCAATTTTGATATGTTTGATTTTTGTTGATTGCCATTCCCCTGTACAACCCATATAAGACGCTGATGTCTCCACGTAAAGTATACATATGCGGCTTCTAAAATCGAATAGTTTTCATCTTCTAAGTCTCCCTTGTTAGGCGCTAATGGTAGCCAAAGTGAGACACGTAATATTGTAATTCTCTTTTTTCAGTTGCAAAACACACAGGTGGAAGTTAACGGCAATTTTGATATTTTTGATTTTTTGTTGATTGCCACTCCCCTGTTCAACCCATTAAAGACGTTGATGTCTCTTTGTAAAGAGCGCATATGCGGATTTTAAAATCGAATAGTTTTCCCGTTCTAAATCTCCTTTGTTAAGCGCTAATGGTAGCAAAAGTGTGACACGTAATATTGTAATTGCTTTTTTTTTAATTGCCACGTCCTTGGGATCGGTACACCTTCGGATGATGATGATTATGAAAGCCCTAGGTTTCCTCTAGATGATCCATATTGTTTTACCGCCCTCCGCTCACATACCTTTTCAGCAGAAAACACAAACGTGGAAGTTAAAGTGTGCGTATGCGTATTTTAAAATCGAATAGTTTGGGTTATCTAAGTCTCCCTTGTTAGGCGCTAATGGTAGCCAAAGTGAGACACGTAATATTGTAATTCCTTTTTTTTCAATTGCCACGGGGATCGGTACACGGGCGGATGATGGTGATGATGAAAGCCCTAGGTTTCCTCTAGATGATCCACATTGTTTTACCGCCCTCCGCTCACATACCTTTTTAGCAGAAAACACAAACGCGGAAGTTAACAGCAATTTTGATATTTTTGATTTTTGTTGATTGACACTCCCCTGTTCAACCCATAAAAGACTTTGATGTCGCTTTGTAAAGAGCACATATGCGGCTTCTAAAATCGAATAGTTTTCCTGTTCTAAGTCTCCCTTGTTAGGCGCTAATGGTAGCAAAAGTGTGACACGTAATATTGTAATTGGTTTTTTTTTAATTGCCACGTCCTTGGGATCGGTACACCGTCGGATGATGATGATTATGAAAGCCCTAGGTTTCCTCTAGTTGATCCATATTGTTTTACCGCCCTCCGCTCACATATCTTTTTAGCAGAAAACACAAAGGCGGAAGTTAACGGCAATTTTGATATATTTGATTTTTTGTTGATTGCCACTCCCCTGTTCAACCCATTAAAGACGTTGATGTCTCTTTGTAAAGAGCACATATGCGGATTCTAAAATCGAATAGTTTTCCCGTTCTAAATCTCATTTGTTAGGCGCAAATGGTAGCCAAAGTGTGACACGTAATATTGTCATTGCTTTTTTTTTAATTGCCACGTCCTTGGGATCGGTACACGGTCGGATGATGGTGATGATGAAAGCCCTAGGTTTCCTCTAGATAAGCCATATTGTTTTACCGTCCTCCGCTCACATATCTTTTTAGCAGAAAACACAAAGGCGGAAGTTAACAGCAATTTTGATATTTTTGATTTTTTGTTGATTGCCACTCCCCTGTTCAACCCATAAAAGACTTTGATGTCGCTTTGTAAAGAGCACATATGCGGCTTCTAAAATCGAATAGTTTTCCTGTTCTAAGTCTCCCTTGTTAGACGCTAATGGTAGCAAAGTGTGACACGTAATAAGTTTTCTCTAGATGATCCACATTGTTTTACCGCCCTCCGCTCACATACCTTTTTAGCAAAAAACACAAACGCGGAAGTTAACAGCAATTTTGATATTTTTGATTTTTATTGACTGTAATTGCTTTTTTTTTGAATTGCCACGTCCTTGGCATCGGTACACTGTCGGATGATGATAATGATGAAATCCCTAGGTTTCCTCTAGATGATCCAAATTGTTTTACCTTTTTAGCAGAAAACACAAAGGCGGAAGTTAACAGCAATTTTGATATTTTTGATTTTTTGTTGATTGCCACTCCCCTGTTCAACCCATAAAAGACTTTGATGTCGCTTTGTAAAGAGCACATATGCGGCTTCTAAAATCGAATAGTTTTCCTGTTCTAAGTCTCCCTTGTTAGACGCTAATGGTAGCAAAGTGTGACACGTAATAAGTTTTCTCTAGATGATCCACATTGTTTTACCGCCCTCCGCTCACATACCTTTTTAGCAAAAAACACAAACGCGGAAGTTAACAGCAATTTTGATATTTTTGATTTTTATTGACTGTAATTGCTTTTTTTTGAATTGCCACGTCCTTGGCATCGGTACACTGTCGGATGATGATAATGATGAAATCCCTAGGTTTCCTCTAGATGATCCAAATTGTTTTACCTTTTTAGCAGAAAACACAAAGGCGGAAGTTAACAGCAATTTTGATATTTTTGATTTTTATTGACTGTAATTGCTTTTTTTTTAATTGCCACGTCCTTGGGATCGGTACACCGTCGGATGATGATGATGATGAAAGCCCTAGGTTTCCTCTAGATGATCCACATTGTTTTACCGCCCTCCGCTCACATACCTTTTTAGCAGAAAACACAAACGCGGAAGTTAACAGGCATTTTGATATATTTGATTTTTTGTTGTTTGCCACTCCCCTGTACAACCCATATAAGACGCAAATGTCTCTAGCGAAAGTGTGACACGTAATATTGTGATTGCTTTTTTCTTTAATTGCCACGTCCTTGGGATCGGTACACGGTCGGATGATGATGATGATGAAAGCCCTAGGTTTCCTCTAGATGATCCACATTGTTTTACCGCCCTCCGCTCACATACCTTTTTAGCAGAAAACACAAAGGCGGAAGTTAACAGGAATTTTGATATTTTTGATTTTTATTGACTGTAATTGCTTTTTTTTTAATTGCCACGTCCTTGGGATCGGTACACCGTCGGATGATGAAGATGATGAAAGCCCTAGGTTTCCTCTAGATGATCCACATTGTTTTACCGCCCTTCGCTCACTTACCTTTTTAGCAGAAAGCACAAACGCGAAAGTTAACAGCAATTTTGATATTTTTGATTTTTGTTGATGGCCACTCCCCTGTTTAACCCATATAAGACGCTGATGTCTCCATGTAAAGTGCACATATGCGGCTTCTAAAATCGAATAGCTTTCATCTTCTAAGTCTCCCTTGTTAGGCGCTAATGGTAGCCAAAGTGTGACACGTAATATTGTAATTGCTTTTTTTTCAATTGCCACGGGGATCGGTACACGGGCGGATGATGGTGATGATGAAAGCCCTAGGTTTCCTCTAGATGATCCATAATGTTTTACCGCCCTCCGCTCACATACCTTTTTAGCAGAAAACACAAACGCGGAAGTTAACAGCAATTTTGATATGTTTGATTTTTCTTGATTGCCATTCCCCTGTACAACCCATATAAGACGCTGATGTCTCCACGTAAAGTATGCATATGCGGCTTCTAAAATCGAATAGTTTTCGTCTTCTAAGTCTCCCTTGTTAGGCGCTAATGGTAGCCAAAGTGAGACACTTTTTTTTTAATTGCCACGTCCTTGGGATCGGTACACGGTCGGATGATGGTGATGATGAAAGCCCTAGGTTTCCTCTAGATGATCCATATTGTTTTACCGCCCTCCGCTCACATATCTTTTTAGCAGAAAACACAAAGGCGGAAGTTAACGGCAATTTTGATATATTTGATTTTTTGTTGATTGCCACTCCCCTGTTCAACCCATTAAAGACGTTGATGTCTCTTTGTAAAGAGCACATATGCGGATTCTAAAATCGAATAGTTTTCCTGTTCTAAGTCTCCCTTGTTAGACGCTAATGGTAGCAAAGTGTGACACGTAATAGGTTTTCTCTAGATGATCCACATTGGTTTACCACCCTCCGCTCACATACGTTTTTAGCAGAAAACACAAACGCGGAAGTTAACAGCCATTTTGATATATTTGATTTTTGTTGACTGTAATTGCTTTTTTTTAATTGCCACGTCCTTGGGATCGGTACACTGTCGGATGATGGTGATGATTAAAGCCCTAGGATTCCTCTAGATGATCCACATTGTTTTACCGCCCTCCGCTCACATACCTTTTTAGCAAAAAACACAAACGCGGAAGTTAACAGCAATTTTGATATTTTTCATTTGTATTGACTGTAATTGCTTTTTTTTTAATTGCCACGTCCTTGGGATCGGTACACTGTCGGATGATGATGATGATGAAAGCCCTAGGTTTCCTCTAGATGATCCACATTGTTTTACCGCCCTCCGCTCACATACCTTTTTACCAGAAAACACAAACGCGGAAGTTAACAGCAATTTTGATATTTTTGATTTTTGTTGATTGTAATTGCTTTTTTTTAATTGCCACGTCCTTGGGATCGGTACACCGTCGGATGATGATGATGATGAAAGCCCTAGGTTTCCTCTAGATGATCCACATTGTTTTACCGCCCTTCGCTCACTTACCTTTATAGCAGAAAGCACAAACGCGAAAGTTAACAGCAATTTTGATATGTTTGATTTTTTGTTGATTGCCACTCCCCTGTTCAACCCATTAAAGACGTTGATGTCTCTTTGTAAAGAGCACATATGCGGATTCTAAAATCGAATAGTTTTCCTGTTCTAAGTCTCCCTTGTTAGACGCTAATGGTAGCAAAGTGTGACACGTAACAGGTTTTCTCTAGATGATCCACATTGGTTTACCACCCTCCGCTCACATACGTTTTTAGCAGAAAACACAAACGCGGACGTTAACAGCCATTTTGATATATTTGATTTTTGTTGACTGTAATTGCTTTTTTTTTAATTGCCACGTCCTTGGGATCGGTACACGGTCGGATGATGATGATGATGAAAGCCCTAGGTTTCCTCTAGATGATCCACATTGTTTTACCGCCCTCCGCTCACATACCTTTTTACCAGAAAACACAAACGCGGAAGTTAACAGCAATTTTGATATTTTTGATTTTTGTTGATTGTAATTGCTTTTTTTTAATTGCCACGTCCTTGGGATCGGTACACCGTCGGATGATGATGATGATGAAAGCCCTAGGTTTCCTCTAGATGATCCACATTGTTTTACCGCCCTTCGCTCACTTACCTTTTTAGCAGAAAGCACAAACGCGAAAGTTAACAGCAATTTTGATATTTTTGATTTTTGTTGATGGCCACTCCCCTGTTCAACCCATATAAGACGCTGATGTCTTCACGTAAAGAGCACATATGCGGCTTCTAAAATCGAATAGTTTTCATCTTCTAAGTCTCCCTTGTTAGGCGCAAATGGTAGCCAAAGTGTGACACGTAATAGGTTTCCTCTAGATGATCCACATTGTTTTACCGCCCTCCGCTCACATACGTTTTTATCAGAAAACACAAACGCGGAAGTAAACAGCCATTTTGATATATTTGATTTTTTGTTGTTCGCCACTCCCCTGTACAACCCATATAAGACGCAAATGTCTCTAGCCAAAGAGTGACACGTAATATTGTAATTGCTTTTTTTTTTAATTGCCACGTCCTTGGGATCGGTACACGGTCGGATGATGATGATGATGAAAGCCCTAGGTTTCCTCTAGATGATCCACATTGTTTTACCGCCCTCCGCTCACATACTTTTTTAGAAGAAAACACAAACGCGGAAGTTAACAGCAATTTTGATATTTTTGATTATTGTTGATTGTAATTGCTTTTTTTTTAATTGCCACGTCCTTGGGATCGGTACACCGTCGGATGATGATGAAGCCCTAGGTTTCCTCTAGATGATCCATATTGTTTTACCGCCCTCCGCTCACATACCCTTTTAGCAGAAAACACAAACGTGGAAGTTAAAGCGTGCGTATGCGGATTCTAAAATCGAATAGTTTTGATTATCTAAGTCTCCCTTGTTAGGCGCTAATGGTAGCTAAAGTGTGACACGTCATATTGTAATTGCCGTTTTTTCAATTGCCACGTCCTTGGGATCGGTACACGGTCGGATGATAGTGATGATGAAAGCCCTAGGTTTCCTCTAGATGATCCACATTGTTTTACCGCCCTCCGCTCACATACCTTTTTAGCAGAAAGCACAAACACGGAAGTTAACAGCAATTTTGATATTTTTGATTTTTTGCTGATTGCCACTCCCCTGTTCAACCCATAAAAGACGTTAATGTCTCTTTGTAAAGAGCACATATGCGGCTTCTAAAATCGAAAGTTTTCCTGTTCTAAGTTTCCCTTGTTAGGCGCTAATGGTAGCCAAAGTGTGACACGTAATATTGTAATTGCCTTTTTTTCATTTGCCACGTCCTTGGGATCGGTACACGGGCGGATGATGGTGATGGTGAAAGCCCTAGGTTACCTCTAGATGATCCCCATTGTTTTACCGCCCTCGGCTCACATACGTTTTTAGCAGAAAACACAAACGCGGAAGTTAACAGCCATTTTGATATATTTGATTTTTTGTTGTTTGCCACTCCCCTGTACAACCCGTATAAGACGGAAATGTCTCTAGCCAAAGTGTGACACGTAATATTGTAATTGCTTTTTTTTTTAATTGCCACGTCTTTGGGATCGGTACACGGTCGGATGATGATGATGAAAGCCCTAGGTTTCCTCTAGATGATCCACATTGTTTTACCGCCCTCGGCTCACATACCTTTTTAGCAGAAAACACAAACGCGGAAGTTAACAGCAATTATGATATTTTTGATTTTTGTTGATTGTAATTGCTTTTTTTTTAATTGCCACGTCCGTGGGATCGGTACACGGTCGGATGATGATGATGATGAAAGCCCTAGGTTTCCTCTAGATGATCCACATTGTTTTACCACCCTTCGCTCACATACCCTTTTAGCAGAAAACACAAACGCGGAAAATAACAGCAATTTTGATATTTTTGATTTTTGTTGATTGCCACTCCCCTGTACAACCCGTATAAGACACAAATGTCTCTAGCCAAAGTGTGACACGTAATATTGTAATTGCTTTTTTTTTTAATTGCCACGTCCTTGGGATCGGTACACGGTCGGATGATGATGATGATGAAAGCCCTAGGTTTCCTCTAGAGAATCCACATTGTTTTACCGCCCTCCGCTCACATACCTTTTTAGCAGAAAACACAAACGCGGAAGTTAACAGCAATTTTGATATTTTTGATTTTCGTTGATTGCCACTCCCCTGTACAACCCATATAAGACGCAAATGTCTCTAGCCAAAGTGTGACACGTAATGTTGTAATTGTTTTTTTTTTAATTGCCACGTCCTTGGGATCGGCACACGGTCGGACGCTGATTATGATGAAGCCCTAGGTTTCCTCTAGATGATCCATATTGTTTTACCGCCCTCCGCCCACATACCTTTTTAGCAGAAAACACAAACGCGGAAGTTAACAGCAATTTTGATATTTTTGATTTTTGTTGATTGTAATTGCTTTTTTTTTAATTGCCACGTCCTTGGGATCGGTACACCGTCGGATGTTGATGATGATGAAGCCCTAGGTTTCCTCTAGATGATCCACATTGTTTTACCGCCCTCCGCTCACATACCTTTTTTAGCAGAAAACACAAACGCGGAAGTTAACAGCAATTTTGATATTTTTGATTTTTTGTTGATTGCCACTCCCCTGTTCAACCCATATAAGACGCTGATGTCTCCACGTAAAGAGCACATATGCGGTTTCTAAAATCGAATAGCTTTCCTGTTCTAAGTCTCCCTTGTTAGGCGCTAATGGTAGCCAAAGTGTGACACGTAATAGGTTTCCTCTAGATGATTCACATTGTTTTAGCGCCCTCCGCTCACATACGTTTTTAGCAGAAAACACAAACGCGGAAGTAAACAGCCATTTTGTAATATTTGATTTTTTGTTGTTTGCCACTCCCCTGTACAACCCATATAAGACGCAAATGTCTCTAGCCAAAGTGTGACACGTAATATTGTAATTGCTTTTTTTTTAATTGCCACGTCCTTGGGATCGGTACACGGTCGGATGATGATGATGATGAAAGCCCTAGGTTTCCTCTAGATGATCCACATTGTTTTACCGCCCTCCGCTCCCATACCTTTTTAGAAGAAAACACAAACGCGGAAGTTAACAGGAATTTTGATATTTTTGATTTTTGTTGATTGTAATTGTTTTTTTTTTTAATTGCCACGTCCTTAAGATCGGTACACGGTCGGATGATAATGATGATGAAAGCCCCAGGTTTCCTCTAGATGATCCACATTGTTTTACCGCCCTTCGCTCACATACGTTTTTAGCAGAAAACACAAACGCGGAAGTTAACAGCCATTTTGATATATTTGATTTTTTGTTGCTTGCCACTCCCCTGTACAACTCGTATAAGACGCAAATGTCTCTAGCCAAAGTGTGACACGTAATATTGTAATTGCTTTTTTTTTTAATTGCCACGTCCTTGGGATCGGTACACGGTCGGATGATGATGATGAAAGCCCTAGGTTTCCTCGAGATGATCCACATTTTTTTACCACCCTTCGCTCACATACCTTTTTAGCAGAAAACACAAACGCGGAAGATAACAGCAATTTTGATATTTTTGATTTTTGTTGATTGCCACTCCCCTGTACAACCCATATAAGACGCAAACGTCTCTAGCCAAAGTGTGACACGTAATATTGTAATTGCTTTGTTTTTTAATTGCAACGTCCTTGGGATCGGTACACGGTCGGATGATGATGATGATGAAAGCCGTAGGTTTCCTCTAGATGATCCACATTGTTTTACCGCCCTCCGCTCACATACCTTTTTAGCAGAAAACACAAACGCGGAAGTTAACAGCAATTTTGATATTTTTGATTTTTGTTGCTTGTAATTGCTTTTTTTTTTAATTGCCACGTCCTTGGGATCGGTACACCGTCGGATAATGATGAAATCCCTAGGTTTCCTCTAGATGATTCATATTGTTTTACCGCCCTCCGCTCACATACCTTTTTAGCAGAAAACACAAACGTGGAAGTTAAAGTGTGCGTATGCGGATTCTAAAATCGAATACTTTTGATTATCTAAGTCTCCCTTGTTAGGCGCTAATGGTAGCCACAGTGTGACACGTAATATTGTAATTGCCTTTTTTTCATTTGCCACGTCCTTGGGATCGGTACACGGGCGGATGATGGTAATGATGAAAGCCCTAGGTTTCCTCTAGATGATCCACATTGTTTTACCGCCCTCCGCTCACATACCTTTTTAGCAGAAAACACAAACGCGGAAGTTAACAGCCATTTTGATATTTTTGATTTTTGTTGATTGTAATTGTTTTTTTTTTAATTGCCACGTCGTTAAGATCGGTACACGGTCGGATGATAATGATGATGAAAGCCCTATGTTTCCTCTAGATGATCCACATTGTTTTACCGCCCTTCGCACACATACCTTTTTAGCAGAAAACACAAACGCGGAAGTTAACAGCAATTTTGATATTTTTGATTTTTGTTGATTGCCACTCCCCTGTACAACCCATATAACACGCAAATGTCTCTAGCCAAAGTGTGACACGTAATATTGTAATTGCTTTTTTTTTTAATTGCCACGTCCTTGGGATCGGTACACGGTCGGATGATGATGATGATGAAAGCCCTAGGTTTCCTCTAGATGATCCACATTGTTTTACCGCCCTCCGCTCACATACCTATTTAGCAGAAAACACAAACGCGGAAGTTAACAGCAATTTTGATATTTTTGATTTTAGTTGATTGTAATTGCTTTTTTTTTAATTGCCACGTCGTTGGGATCGGTACACCGTGGATGATGATGATGATGAAGCCCTAGGTTTCCTCTAGATGATCCATATTGTTTTACCTCCCTCAGCTCACATACCTTTTTAGCAGAAAACACAAACGTGGAAGTTAAACTGTGCGTATGCGGATTCTAAAATCGAATAGTTTTGATTATCTAAGTCTCCCTTGTTAGGCGCTAATGGAAGCCAAAGTGTGACATGTAATATTGTAATTGCCTTTTTTTCAATTGCCATGTCCTTGGGATCGGTACAAGGGCGGATGATGGTGATGATGAAAGCCCTAGGTTTCCTCTAGATGATCCACTTTGTTTTACCGCCCTCCGCTCACATACTTTTTTAGCAGAAAACACAATCGCGGAAGTTAACAGCAATTTTTTATTTTTGATTTTTTGTTGATTGCCACTCCCCTGTTCAACCCATAAAAGACGTTGATGTCTCTTTGTAAAGAGCACATATGCGGCTTCTAAAATCGAATAGCTTTCCTGTTCTAAGTCTCCCTTGTTAGGCGCTAATGGTAGCCAAAATGTGACACGTAATAGGTTTCCTCTAGATGATCCACATTGTTTTACCGCCCTCCGCTCACATACGTTTTTAGCAGAAAACACAATCGCGGAAGTTAACAGCCATTTTGATATATTTGATTTTTTGTTGGTTGCTACTTTCCTGTACAACCCGTATAAGACGCAAATGTCTCTTGCCAAAGTATGACACGTAATATTGTAATTGCTTTTTTTTTTATTGCCACGTCCTTGGGATCGGTACACGGTCGGATGATGATGATGAAAGTCCTAGGTTTCCTCTAGATGATCCACATTGTTTTACCGCCCTCGGCTCACATACGTTTTTAGCAGAAAACACAAACGCGGAAGATAACAGCAATTTTGATATTTTTGATTTTTGTTGATTGCCACTCCTCTGTACAACCCATATAAGACGCAAATGTCTCTAGTCAAAGTGTGACAGGTAATAATGTAATTGCTTGTTTTTTTAATTGCCTCGTCCTTGGAAACGGTGCACGGTCGGATGATGAATATGATGAAAGCCCTAGGTTTCCTCTTGATGATCCACATTGTTTTACCACCCTTCGCTCACATACCTTTTTAGCAGAAAACACAAACGCGGAAGATAACAGCAATTTTGATATTTTTGATTTTTGTTGATTGCCACTCCCCTGTACAACCCATATAAGACGCAAATGTCTCTAGCCAAAGTGTAACACGTAATACTGTAATTGCTTTTTTTTTAATTGCCACGTCCTTGGGATCGGTACACGGTCGGATGATGAAGATGATGAAAGCCCTAGGTTTCCTCTAGATGATCCACATTGTTTTCCCGGCCTCCGCTCACATACCTTTTTAGCAGAAAACACAAACGCGGAAGATAACAGCAATTTTGATATTTTTGATTTTTGTTGATTGCCACTCCACTGTACAACCCATATAAGACGCAAATGTCTCTAGCCAAAGTGTGACACGTAATAATGTAATTGCTTGTTTTTTTAATTGGCTCGTCCTTGGAAACGGTGCACGGTCGGATGATGATGATGATGAAAGCCCTAGGTTTCCTCTTGATGATCCACATTGTTTTACCACCCTTCGCTCACATACCTTTTTAGCAGAAAACACAAACGCGGAAGATAACAGCAATTTTGATATTTTTGATTTTTGTTGATTGCCACTCCCCTGTACAACCCATATAAGACGCAAATGTCTCTAGCCAAAGTGTAACACGTAATACTGTAATTGGTTTTTTTTTTAATTGCCACGTCCTTGGGATCGGTACACGGTCGGATGATGAAGATGATGAAAGCCCTAGGTTTCCTCTAGATGATCCACATTGTTTTCCCGGCCTCCGCTCACATACCTTTTTAGCAGAAAACACAAACGCGGAAGTTAACAGCAATTTTGATATTTTTGATTTTTGTTGATTGTAATTGCTTTTTTTTTTAATTGCCACGTCCTTGGGATCTGTACACCGTCGGATGATGATGATGATGAAAGCCCTAAGTTTCCTCTAGATGATACATATTGTTTTACCGCTGTATATTAATAATTCTAACAAGGTACCGCTTATTCTGAATATCATAACTTTTTCTGATTTGCGCTTAAGTAACTTTTACATGATATTACAGTTTTCACAAATCCATATAATCAGGGCATTTCGAACAGCACTTTTTTACACTTATACTGAAATACATAAATTTTTCCGATATGCGCTATCGTTAAATTTTCATGTTATTACAGTACTAACAACATCATAACCCAGTTCCTTTAAAGAAATATAATTTTCTTAGATTTAGACTAATACCGAAAGACATCAATCTAACTGACTTGCGCGTAAGTAAAATTTTCATGTTATTACAAAATTAACAAATTAATATAACTGAAAGAATTGAAAAAAATGGACTTCCTTTGATTTACACTCAAAGTCGATTTTCTTGTAAATTAATAATTCTAACAAGGTACCGCTTATTCTGGAAATCATAACATTTTCTGATTAGCGCTAAAGTAACTTTAACATGATATTACATCTTTAACAAATCCATATAAACAGTGCTTTTCGAATAGCATTTTCTCAGATTTAGAATTACACTGAAAAACAACAATTTTTCTGATTTGCGCTAACGTAAAATTTTCATGTTATTACAGTAATAATAAATTAATGTAACCGAAAAAATTCAATTTCTTAGATTTAGACTCAAAGTCGTTTTTCTTGTAAATTGTAAGTCAATTACTTGTACCGCTTATTGTTAAAAACATCAAATTTTAACTGACTTGCGCGTAAGTAAAATTTTCTTGTTATTACAAAATTATTAACAAATTAATATACTAATAATAAGAATAGAAAAAAGTGGACTTCCTTAAATTTGCACTCAAAGTCGATTTTCTTGTAAATTGTAAATTAATAATTCTAACAAGGTATCGCCTATTCTGGAAATCAAAACATTTTCTGATTAGCGCTAAAGTAACTTTAACATTATATTACAGCTTTAACAAATCCATATAACTAGTGCGTTTCAAATAGCACTTTCTCAGATTTAGATTTATACTGAAACGCATTAATTTTTCTAATTTGCGCTTACGTAAAATTTCCAGGTTATTACAGTATTAACAATATAACCGGAAGAATTGAAAATAATTTTACTGTCTTAGATTTACACCCAAAGTCCATTTTCTTGTAACTTGTATATTACCTACTTGAGCAAAGTACCGTTTATTTTGAAAATCATAAGTTTTTCTGATTTGCACTTAGGTAAAATTTTAATGATATTGCAGTTTAAAAAATTCATATAATCGAAAAATCGATTCAAAAGAATTGAAAAAACTTGCACTTAATAGTCCTAACAAGGTACAGATTATTCTGATTATCATAACTTTATCGGTGAATTTCGAATAGCACTTTTTAAGATTTAGACTTATACTGAAATACATAAATTTTTCTGATATGCGCTACCGTACAATTTTCGTGTTATTGCAGTAATAACAAGCTTAAGTAACTTTTACATGATATTACAGTTTTCACAAATCCATATAAGCAGGGCATTTCGAACAGCACTTTAATAGATTTACACTTATACTGAAATACATAAATTTTTCCGATATGCGCTATCGTTAAATGTTCATGTTATTACAGTATTAACAACATCATAATCCCAGTTCATTTAAAGAAATATCATTTTTCGGATTTGCGCTAACGTAAAATTTTCATGTTATTACAGTATTAATAAATTAATGTTACCGAAAAAATTCAATTTCTTAGATTTAGACTCAACGTCATTTTTCTTGTAAATTGTAAGTCAATTACTTGTACCGCTTATTGTGAAAAACATCAAATTTTAACTGACTTCCGCGTAAGTAAAATTTTCATGTTATTACAAAATTAACAAATTAATATAACCGACAGAATAGAAAAAAATTTTACTTTCTTAGATTTACACTCAAAGTCGGTTTCTTGTAACTTGTATATTAACTACTTGAGCAAAGTACCGCTTATTTTGAAAATCATAAGTTTTTCTGATTTGCGCTTAAGTAAAATTTTCTTTTATATTGTATATAAAAAATTCTAACAATGTACCGCTATTCTGAAAATTTTAACTTTTTCTGATTTGCGCTTAAGTAACTTTTACATGATATTACAGTTTTCACAAATCCATATAAGCAGGGCATTTCGAACAGCACTTTCCTAGATTTACACTTATACTGAAATACATAAATTTTTCCGATATGCGCTATCGTTAAATATTCATGTTATTACAGTATTAACAACATCATAATCCCAGCTTTAACACATCGATATAACTAGTGCATTTCAAATAGCACTTTCTCATATTTAGATTTATACAGAAACGCATTAATTTTTCTAATTTGCGTTTACGTAAAATTTCCAAGTTATTACAGTATTAACAATATAACCGGAAGAATTGAAAAAAAATTTCACTTTCTTAGTTTTACACTCAAAGTCGATTTTCTTGTAACCTGTATATTAACTACTTGAGCAAAACACCGCTTATTTTGAAAATCATAAGTTTTTCTGATATGCGTTTAGGTAAAATTTTAATGTAATTGCAGTTTAAAAAATTCATATAATCGAAAAATCGATTCAAAAGAATTGAAAAAACTTGCACTTAATAGTCCTAACGGTGAATTTCGAATAGCATTTTTTAAGATTTAGACTTATCTGAAATACATCAATTTTTCTGATATGCGCAACCGTACAATTTTCATGTTATTGCAGTAATAACAAATTAATGTAACCGAAAGAATTGAAATAAATTATACTTTCTAAGATTTACACTCAAAGTCGATTTTCTTTTATATTGTATATTAATAATTCTAACAAGGTACCGCTTATTCAGAAAATTATAACTTTTTCTGATTTGCGCTTAAGTAACTTTTATTTGATAATACAGTTTTAACAAATCCATATAACCAGGGCATTTTGAACAGCACTTTCTTAGATTTACACTTATACTGAAATACATCAATTTTGCTGATATGCGCTATCGTAAAGTGTTAATGTTATTACACTATTAACAACATCATAATCCCAATTCATTTAATGAAATATCATTTTCTTAGATTTAGACTACTACCGAAAGACACCAATCTAACTGACTTGCGCGTGAGTAAAATTTGCATGTTATTACAAAATTAACAAATTAATATAACTGAAAGAATTGAAAAAAGTAGACTTCCTTAGATTTACACTCAAAGTCGATTTTCTTGTAAATTAATAATTCTAACAAGGTACCGCTTATTCTGGAAATCATAACATTTTTTGATTAGCGCTAAAGTAACTTTAACATGATATTACAGCTTTAACAAATCGATATAACTAGTGCATTTCAAATAGCACTTTCTCAGATTTAGATTTATACTGAAACGCATTAATTTTTCTAATTTGCGCTTACGTAAAATTTCCAAGTTATTACAGTATTAACAATATAACCGGAAGAATTGAAAAACAATTTCACTTTCTTAGTTTTACACTCAAAGTCGATTTTCTTGTAACTTGTATATTAACTGCTTGAGCAAAGTACCGCTTATTTTGAAAATATTAAGTTTTTCTGATATGCGTTTAGGTAAAATTTTAATGATATTGCAGTTTAAAAAATTCATATAATCGAAAGAATTGAAAAAATTTGCATTTAATAGTCCTAACAAGGTACCGCTTATTCTGAAAATTATAACTTTTTCTGATTTGCGCTTAAGTAACTTTTACATGATATTACAGTTTTAACAAATCCATATAATCAGGGCATTTCGAACAGCACATTCCTAGATTTACATTTATACTGAAATACATAAATTTTTCTGATATGCGCTATCGTAAAGTGTTAATGTTATTACACTATTAACAACATCATAATCCCAGTTCATTTAAAGAAATATCATTTTCTTAGATTTAGACTAATACCGAAAGACATCAATCTAACTGACTAGCGCGTGAGTAAAATTTGCATGTTATTACAAAATTAACAAATTAATATAACTGAAAGAATTGAAAAAAGTAGACCTCCTTAGATTTACACTCAAAGTCGATTTTCTTGTAAATTAATAATTCTAACAAGGTACCGCTTATTCTGGCAATCATAACATTTTCTGATTACCGCTAAAGTAACTTTAACATGATATTACAGCTTTACAAATACATATAACTAGTGCATTTCAAATAGCACTTTCTCAGATTTAGATTTATACTGAAACGCATTAATTTTTCTAATTTGCGCTTACGTAAAATTTCCAAGTTATTACAGTATTAACAATATTACCGGAAGAATTGAAAAAAATTTCACTTTCTTAGTTTTACACTCAAAGTTGATTTTCTTGTAAATTGTATATTAATAATTTCAACAAGGTATCGCTTATTCTGGAAATCATAACATTTTCTGATCAGCGCTAAAGTAACTTTAACATGATATTACAGCTTTACAAATACATATAACTAGTGCATTTCAAATAGCACTTTCTCAGATTTAGATTTATACTGAAACGCATTAATTTTTCTAATTTGCGCTTACGTAAAATTTCCAAGTTATTACAGTATTAACAATATAACCGGCAGAATTGAACAAAATTTCACTTTCTTAGTTTTATACTCAAAGTCGATTTTCTTGTAACTTGTATATTAACTACTTGAGCAAAGTACCGCTTATTTTGAAAATCATAAGTAAAATTTTCATGTTATTGCAGTAATAACAAATAAATATAACCGAAAGAATTGAAAAAAATTCACTTTCTTAGATTTACACTCAAATTCGATTTTCTTGTAATTTGTATAGCAATTACTTGTACCGCTTATTGTGAAAAATATCAATTTTAGTGATCTACGCTAAAGTAAATTTTTTTTGTTATCACAGGAATATCAAATTCATTAAACTTATTCATAAAAAAAAAAAAATAGCACTTTCTTAGATTTAGACTTTAAATCGATTTTCTCGTAAATTGTATATTAACTACTTGAGCAAAGTACCGCTTATTATGAAAATCATAAGTTTTTCGGATTTGCGCTTAAGTAAAATTTTAATGATATTGCAGTAATAACAAATTCATATAATCGAAAGAATTGAAAAAAATTGCACTTAATAATCCTAATAAGGTACCAATTATTCTGAAAATCATACATTTTTCTGATTTGCGCTAAAGAAACTTTTATATTATATTACAGTTGCAACAAATCCATACAACCGGTGCATTTGAACAGCACTTTCTTAGATTTACACTTATACTGAAATACATAAATTTTTCTGATATGCGCTACCGTAAAATTTTCATGTTATTGCAGTAATATAACCGAAAGAATTGAAAAAAATTTCACTTTCTTAGATTTACACTCAAAGTCGAATTTCTGTTATATTGTATTGTATATTAATAACTCTAACAAGGTACCGCGTATTCTGAAAATTATAACTTTTTCTGATTTGCGCTTAAGTAACTTTAACATGATATTGCAGTTTTAACAAATCCATATAACCAGGGCATTTTGAACAGCACTTTCTTAGATTTACACTTATACTGAAATACATAAACTTTTCTGATATGCGCTAACGTAAATTTTCATGTTATTGCAGTAATAACAAATTAATATAACCGAAAGAATTGAAAAAAATTTCCCTTTCTTAGATTTACACTCAAAGTCGGTTTTCTTGTAAATTGTATATTAATAATTTCAACAAGGTATCGCTTACTCTGGAAATCATAACATTTTCTGATCAGCGCTAAAGTAACTTTAACATGATATTACAGCTTTACAAATACATATAACTAGTGCATTTCAAATAGCACTTTCTCAGATTTAGATTTATACTGAAACGCATTAATTTTTCTAATTTGCGCTTACGTAAAATTTCCAAGTTATTACAGTATTAACAATATAACCGGAAGAATTGAAAAAAATTTCACTTTCTTAGTTTTACACTCAAAGTCGATTTTCTTGTAACTTGTATATTAACTACTTGAGCAAAGTACCGCTTATTTTGAAAATCATAAGTAAAATTTTCATATTATTGCAGTAATAACAAATTGATATAACCGAAAGAATTGAAAAAAATTCACTTTCTTAGATTTACACTCAAAGTCGATTTTCTTGTAATATGTATAGCAATTACTTGTACCGCTTATTGTGAAAAATATCAATTTTAGTGATCTACGCTAAAGTAAATTTTTTTTGTTATCACAGGAATATCAAATTCATTAAACCTATTCATAAAAAAAAAAAAATAGCACTTTCTTAGATTTAGACTTTAAATCGATTTTCTCGTAAATTGTATATTAACTACTTGAGCAAAGTACCGATTATTCTGAAAATCATAACTTTTTCTGATTAGCGCTAAAGTAACTTTTATATTATATTACAGTTGCAACAAATTCATACAACCGGTGCATTTGAACAGCAATTTCTTAGATTTACACTTATACTGAAATACATCAATTTTTCTGATATGCGCTACCGTAAAATTTTCATGTTATTGCAGTAATAACAAATTAATATAACCGAAAGAATTGAAAAAAATTTCACTTTCTTAGATTTACACTCAAAGTCGAATTTCTGTTATATTGTATTGTATATTAATAACTCTAACAAGGTACCGCGTATTCTGAAAATTATAACTTTTTCTGATTTGCGCTTAAGTAACTTTAACATGATATTGCAGTTTTAACAAATCCATATAACCAGGGCATTTTGAACAGCACTTTCTTAGATTTACACTTATACTGAAATACATAAACTTTTCTGATATGCGCTAACGTAAATTTTCATGTTATTGCAGTAATAACAAATTAATATAACCGAAAGAATTGAAAAAAATTTCCCTTTCTTAGATTTACACTCAAAGTCGGTTTTCTTGTAAATTGTATATTAATAATTTCAATAAGGTATCGCTTATTCTGGAAATCATAACATTTTCTGATCAGCGCTAAAGTAACTTTAACATGATATTACAGCTTTACAAATACATATAACTAGTGCATTTCAAATAGCACTTTCTCAGATTTAGATTTATACTGAAACGCATTAATTTTTCTAATTTGCGCTTACGTAAAATTTCCAAGTTATTACAGTATTAACAATATAACCGGAAGAATTGAAAAAAATTTCACTTTCTTAGTTTTACACTCAAAGTCGATTTTCTTGTAACTTGTATATTAACTACTTGAGCAAAGTACCGCTTATTTTGAAAATCATAAGTAAAATTTTCATGTTATTGCAGTAATAACAAATTAATATAACCGAAAGAATTGAAAAAAATTCACTTTCTTAGATTTACACTCAAAGTCGATTTTCTTGTAATATGTATAGCAATTACTTGTACCGCTTATTGTGAAAAATATCAATTTTAGTGATCTACGCTAAAGTAAATTTTTTTTGTTATCACAGGAATATCAAATTCATTAAACCTATTCATAAAAAAAAAAAAATAGCACTTTCTTAGATTTAGACTTTAAATCGATTTTCTCGTAAATTGTATATTAACTACTTGAGCAAAGTACCGCTTATTATGAAAATCATAAGTTTTTCGGATTTGCGCTTAAGTAAAATTTTAATGATATTGCAGTAATAACAAATTCATATAATCAAAAGAATTGAAAAAATTTGCACTTAATAATCCTAATAAGGTACCGATTATTCTGAAAATCATAACTTTTTCTGATTAGCGCTAAAGTAACTTTTATATTATATTACAGTTGCAACAAATTCATACAACCGGTGCATTTGAACAGCAATTTCTTAGATTTACACTTATACTGAAATACATCAATTTTTCTGATATGCGCTACCGTAAAATTTTCATGTTATTGCAGTAATAACAAATTAATATAACCGAAAGAATTGAAAAAAATTTCACTTTCTTAGATTTACACTCAAAGTCGAATTTCTGTTATATTGTATTGTATATTAATAATTCTAACAAGGTACCGCGTATTCTGAATTTTATAACTTTTTCTGATTTGCGCTTAAGTAACTTTAACATGGTATTACAGTTTTAACAAATCCATATAACCAGGGCATTTTGAACAGCACTTTCTTAGATTTACACTTATACTGAAATACATAAACTTTTCTGATATGAGCTAACGTAAATGTTCATGTTATTGCAGTAATAACGAATTAATCTAACCGAAAGAATTGAAAAAAATTTCACTTTACACTCAAAGTCGGTTTTCTTGTAAATTGTATATTAATAATTTCAACAAGGTATCGCTTATTCTGGAAATCATAACATTTTCTGATCAGCGCTAAAGTAACTTTAACATGATATTACAGCTTTACAAATACATATAACTAGTGCATTTCAAATAGCACTTTCTCAGATTTAGATTTATACTGAAACGCATTAATTTTTCTAATTTGCGCTTACGTAAAATTTCCAAGTTATTACAGTATTAACAATATAACCGGAAGAATTGAAAAAAATTTCACTTTCTTAGTTTTACACTCAAAGTCGATTTTCTTGTAACTTGTATATTAACTACTTGAGCAAAGTACCGCTTATTTTGAAAATCATAAGTAAAATTTTCATGTTATTGCAGTAATAACAAATTGATATAACCGAAAGAATTGAAAAAAATTCACTTTCTTAGATTTACACTCAAAGTCGATTTTCTTGTAATATGTATAGCAATTACTTGTACCGCTTATTGTGAAAAATATCAATTTTAGTGATCTACGCTAAAGTAAATTTTTTTTGTTATCACAGGAATATCAAATTCATTAAACCTATTCATAAAAAAAAAAAATAGCACTTTCTTAGATTTAGACTTTAAATCGATTTTCTCGTAAATTGTATATTAACTACTTGAGCAAAGTACCGCTTATTATGAAAATCATAAGTTTTTCGGATTTGCGCTTAAGTAAAATTTTAATGATATTGCAGTAATAACAAATTCATATAATCAAAAGAATTGAAAAAATTTGCACTTAATAATCCTAATAAGGTACCGATTATTCTGAAAATCATAACTTTTTCTGATTAGCGCTAAAGTAACTTTTATATTATATTACAGTTGCAACAAATTCATACAACCGGTGCATTTGAACAGCAATTTCTTAGATTTACACTTATACTGAAATACATCAATTTTTCTGATATGCGTTACCGTAAAATTTTCATGTTATTGCAGTAATAACAAATTAATATAACCGAAAGAATTGAAAAAAATTTCACTTTCTTAGATTTACACTCAAAGTCGAATTTCTGTTATATTGTATTGTATATTAATAACTCTAACAAGGTACCGCGTATTCTGAAAATTATAACTTTTTCTGATTTGCGCTTAAGTAACTTTAACATGATATTGCAGTTTTAACAAATCCATATAACCAGGGCATTTTGAACAGCACTTTCTTAGATTTACACTTATACTGAAATACATAAACTTTTCTGATATGCGCTAACGTAAATTTTCATGTTATTGCAGTAATAACAAATTAATATAACCGAAAGAATTGAAAAAAATTTCCCTTTCTTAGATTTACACTCAAAGTCGGTTTTCTTGTAAATTGTATATTAATAATTTCAACAAGGTATCGCTTATTCTGGAAATCATAACATTTTCTGATCAGCGCTAAAGTAACTTTAACATGATATTACAGCTTTACAAATACATATAACTAGTGCATTTCAAATAGCACTTTCTCAGATTTAGATTTATACTGAAACGCATTAATTTTTCTAATTTGCGCTTACGTAAAATTTCCAAGTTATTACAGTATTAACAATATAACCGGAAGAATTGAAAAAAATTTCACTTTCTTAGTTTTACACTCAAAGTCGATTTTCTTGTAACTTGTATATTAACTACTTGAGCAAAGTACCGCTTATTTTGAAAATCATAAGTAAAATTTTCATGTTATTGCAGTAATAACAAATTAATATAACCGAAAGAATTGAAAAAAATTCACTTTCTTAGATTTACACTCAAAGTCGATTTTCTTGTAATATGTATAGCAATTACTTGTACCGCTTATTGTGAAAAATATCAATTTTAGTGATCTACGCTAAAGTAAATTTTTTTTGTTATCACAGGAATATCAAATTCATTAAACCTATTCATAAAAAAAAAAAATAGCACTTTCTTAGATTTAGACTTTAAATCGATTTTCTCGTAAATTGTATATTAACTACTTGAGCAAAGTACCGCTTATTATGAAAATCATAAGTTTTTCGGATTTGCGCTTAAGTAAAATTTTAATGATATTGCAGTAATAACAAATTCATATAATCAAAAGAATTGAAAAAATTTGCACTTAATAATCCTAATAAGGTACCGATTATTCTGAAAATCATAACTTTTTCTGATTAGCGCTAAAGTAACTTTTATATTATATTACAGTTGCAACAAATTCATACAACCGGTGCATTTGAACAGCAATTTCTTAGATTTACACTTATTCTGAAATACATCAATTTTTCTGATATGCGCTACCGTAAAATTTTCATGTTATTGCAGTAATAACAAATTAATATAACCGAAAGAATTGAAAAAAATTTCACTTTCTTAGATTTACACTCAAAGTCGAATTTCTGTTATATTGTATTGTATATTAATAATTCTAACAAGGTACCGCGTATTCTGAATTTTATAACTTTTTCTGATTTGCGCTTAAGTAACTTTAACATGGTATTACAGTTTTAACAAATCCATATAACCAGGGCATTTTGAACAGCACTTTCTTAGATTTACACTTATACTGAAATACATAAACTTTTCTGATATGAGCTAACGTAAATGTTCATGTTATTGCAGTAATAACGAATTAATCTAACCGAAAGAATTGAAAAAAATTTCACTTTACACTCAAAGTCGGTTTTCTTGTAAATTGTATATTAATAATTTCAACAAGGTATCGCTTATTCTGGAAATCATAACATTTTCTGATCAGCGCTAAAGTAACTTTAACATGATATTACAGCTTTACAAATACATATAACTAGTGCATTTCAAATAGCACTTTCTCAGATTTAGATTTATACTGAAACGCATTAATTTTTCTAATTTGCGCTTACGTAAAATTTCCAAGTTATTACAGTATTAAGAATATAACCGGAAGAATTGAAAAAAATTTCACTTTCTTAGTTTTACACTCAAAGTCGATTTTCTTGTAACTTGTGTATTAACTACTTGAGCAAAGTACCGCTTATTCTGAAAATTATAACTTTTTCTGATTTGCGCTTAAGCAACTTTTACATGATATTACAGTTTTAACAAATCCATATAATCAGGGCATTTCGAACAGCACATTCCTAGATTTACACTTACACTGAAATACATCAATTTTTCCGATATGTGCCATCGTAAAATATTCATGTTATTACAGTTTTAACAACATCATAATCCCAGTTCATTTAAAGAAATATTTTTTTTAGATTTAGACTAATACCGAAAGACATCAATCTAACTGACATGCGCGTAAGTAAAATTTTCATGTTGTTACAAAATTAACAAATTAATATAACTGAAAGAATTGAAAAAAGTAGACTTCCTTAGATTTACACTCAAAGTCGATTTTCTTGTAAATTAATAATTCTAACATGGTACCGTTTATTCTGGCAATCATAACATTTTCTGATTACCGCTAAAGTAACTTTAACATGATATTACAGCTTTACAAATACATATAACTAGTGCATTTCAAATAGCACTTTCTCACATTTAGATTTATACTGAAACGCATTAATTTTTCTAATTTGCGCTTACGTAAAATTTTCAAGTTATTACAGTATTAACAATATAACCGGAAGAATTGAAAAAAATTTCACTTTCTTAGATTTACACTCAAAGTCGATTTTCTTGTAACTTGTATATTAACTACTTGAGCAAAGTACCGCTTATTTTGAAAATCATAAGTTTTTCTGATATGCGCTTAGGTAAAATTTTCTTTTATATTGTATATTAATAATTCTAACAAGTACCGCTTATTCTGAAAATTATACCTTTTTCTGATTTGCGCTTAAGTAACTTTTACATGATATTACAGTTTTAACAAATCCATATAATCAGGGCATTTCGAACAGCACATTCCTAGATTTACATTTATACTGAAATACATAAATTTTTCTGATAAGCGCTATCGTAAAATGTTCATGTTATTACAGTATTAACAACATCATAATCCCAGTTCATTTAAAGAAATATTTTTTTTGGATTTAGACTAATACCGAAAGACATCAATCCAACTGGCTTGCGCGTAAGTAAAATTTTCATGTTATTACAAATTTAACAAATTAATATAACTGAAAGAATTGAAAAAAGTCGACTTCCTTAGATTTACACTCAAAGTCGATTTTCTTGTAAATTAATAATTCTAACAAGGTACCGCTTATTCTGGAAATCATAACATTTTCTGATTAGCGCTAAAGTAACTTTAACATGATATTACAGCTTTAACAAATCCATATAACTAGTGCATTTCAAATAGAACTTTCTCAGATTTAGATTTATACTGAAACGCATTAATTTTTCTAATTTGCGCTTACGTAAAATTTCCAAGTTATTGCAGTATTAACAATATGACCGGAAGAATTGAAAAAAATTTCACTTTCTTAGTTTTACACTCAAAGTCGATTTTCTTGTAACTTGTGTATTAACTACTTGAGCAAAGTACCGCTTATTCTGAAAATTATAACTTTTTCTGATTTGCGCTTAAGCAACTTTTACATGATATTACAGTTTTAACAAATCCATATAATCAGGGCATTTCGAACAGCACATTCCCAGATTTACACTTATACTGAAATACATCAATTTTTCCGATATGTGCCATCGTAAAATATTCATGTTATTACAGTATTAACAACATCATAATCCCAGTTCATTTAAAGAGATATTTTTTTTAGATTTAGACTAATACCGAAAGACATCAATCTAACTGACATGCGCGTAAGTAAAATTTTCATGTTATTACAAAATTAACAAATTAATATAACTGAAAGAATTGAAAAAAGTAGACTTCGTTAGATTTACACTCAAAGTCGATTTTCTTGTAAATTAATAATTCTAACATGGTACCGTTTATTCTGGCAATCATAACATTTTCTGATTACCGCTAAAGTAACTTTAACATGATATTACAGCTTTACAAATACATATAACTAGTGCATTTCAAATAGCACTTTCTCAGATTTAGATTTATACTGAAACGCATTAATTTTTCTAATTTGCGCTTACGTAAAATTTCCAAGTTATTACAGTATTAATAATATAACCGGAAGAATTGAAAAAAATTTCACTTTCTTAGTTTTACACTCAAAGTCGATTTTCTTGTAAATTGTATATTAATAATTTCAACAAGGTATCGCTTATTCTGGAAATCATAACATTTTCTGATCAGCGCTAAAGTAACTTTAACATGATATTACAGCTTTACAAATACATATAACTAGTGCATTTCAAATAGCACTTTTTCAGATCTAGATTTATACTGAAACGCATTAATTTTTCTAATTTGCGCTTACGTAAAATTTCCAAGTTATTACAGTATTAACAATATAACCGGAAGAATTGAACAAAATTTCACTTTCTTAGTTTTACACTCAAAGTCGATTTTCTTGTAACTTGTATATTAACTACTTGAGCAAAGTACCGCTTATTTTGAAAATCATAAGTAAAATTTTCATGTTATTGCAGTAATAACAAATTAATATAACCGAAAGAATTGAAAAAAATTCACTTTCTTAGATTTACACTCAAAGTCGATTTTCTTGTAATTTGTATAGCAATTACTTGTACCGCTTATTGTGAAAAATATCAATTTTAGTGATCTACGCTAAAGTAAATTTTTTTTGTTATCACAGGAATATCAAATTCATTAAACCTATTCATAAAAAAAAAAAATAGCACTTTCTTAGATTTAGACTTTAAATCGATTTTCTCGTAAATTGTATATTAACTACTTGAGGAAAGTACCGCTTATTATGAAAATCATAAGTTTTTCGGATTTGCGCTTAAGTAAAATTTTAATGATATTGCAGTAATAACAAATTCATATAATCGAAAGAATTGAAAAAATTTGCACTTAATAATCCTAATAAGGTACCGATTATTCTGAAAATCATAACTTTTTCTGATTTGCGCTTAAGTAACTTTAACATGATATTACAGTTTTAACAAATCCATATAACCAGGGCATTTTGAACAGCACTTTCTTAGATTTACACTTATACTGAAATACATAAACTTTTCTGATATGCGATAACGTAAATTTTCATGTTATTGCAGTAATAACAAATTAATATAATCGAAAGAATTGAAAAATATTTCCCTTTCTTAGATTTACACTCAAAGTCGGTTTTCTTGTAAATTGTATATTAATAATTTCAACAAGGTATCGCTTATTCTGGAAATCATAACATTTTCTGATCAGCGCTAAAGTAACTTTAACATGATATTACAGCTTTACAAATACATATAACTAGTGCATTTCAAATAGCACTTTCTCAGATTTAGATTTATACTGAAACGCATTAATTTTTCTAATTTGCGCTTACGTAAAATTTCCAAGTTATTACAGTATTAACAATATAACCGGAAGAATTGAAAAAAATTTCACTTTCTTAGTTTTACACTCAAAGTCGATTTTCTTGTCACTTGTATATTAACTACTTGAGCAAAGTACCGCTTATTCTGAAAATTATAACTTTTTCTGATTTGCGCTTAAGCAACTTTTACATGATATTACAGTTTTAACAAATCCATATAATCAGGGCATTTCGAACAGCACATTCCTAGATTTACACTTATACTGAAATACATCAATTTTTCCGATATGTGCCATCGTAAAATATTCATGTTATTACAGTATTAACAACATCATAATCCCAGTTCATTTAAAGAAATATTTTTTTTAGATTTAGACTAATACCGAAAGACATCAATCTAACTGACATGCGCGTAAGTAAAATTTTCATGCTATTACAAAATTAACAAATTAATATAACTGAAAGAATTGAAAAAAGTAGACTTCCTTAGATTTACACTCAAAGTCGATTTTCTTGTAAATTAATAATTCTAACATGGTACCGTTTATTCTGGCAATCATAACATTTTCTGATTACCGCTAAAGTAACTTTAACATGATATTACAGCTTTACAAATACATATAACTAGTGCATTTCAAATAGCACTTTCTCAGATTTAGATTTATACTGAAACGCATTAATTTTTCTAATTTGCGCTTACGTAAAATTTCCAAGTTATTACAGTATTAATAATATAACCGGAAGAATTGAAAAAAATTTCACTTTCTGAGTTTTACACTCAAAGTCGATTTTCTTGTAACTTGTGTATTAACTACTTGAGCAAAGTACCGCTTATTCTGAAAATTATAACTTTTTCTGATTTGCGCTTAAGCAACTTTTACATGATATTACAGTTTTAACAAATCCATATAATCAGGGCATTTCGAACAGCACATTCCTAGATTTACATTTATACTGAAATACATCAATTTTTCCGATATGTGCCATCGTAAAATATTCATGTTATTACAGTATTAACAACATCATAATCCCAGTTCATTTAAAGAAATATTTTTTTTAGATTTAGACTAATACCGAAAGACATCAATCTAACTGACATGCGCGTAAGTAAAATTTTCATGCTATTACAAAATTAACAAATTAATATAACTGAAAGAATTGAAAAAAGTAGACTTATTTAGATTTACACTCAAAGTCGATTTTCTTGTAAATTAATAATTCTAACATGGTACCGTTTATTCTGGCAATCATAACATTTTCTGATTACCGCTAAAGTAACTTTAACATGATATTACAGCTTTACAAATACATATAACTAGTGCATTTCAAATAGCACTTTCTCAGATTTAGATTTATACTGAAACGCATTAATTTTTCTAATTTGCGCTTACGTAAAATTTCCAAGTTATTACAGTATTAATAATATAACCGGAAGAATTGAAAAAAATTTCACTTTCTTAGTTTTACACTCAAAGTCGATTTTCTTGTAAATTGTATATTAATAATTTCAACAAGGTATCGCTTATTCTGGAAATCATAACATTTTCTGATCAGCGCTAAAGTAACTTTAACATGATATTACAGCTTTACAAATACATATAACTAGTGCATTTCAAATAGCACTTTTTCAGATCTAGATTTATACTGAAACGCATTAATTTTTCTAATTTGCGCTTACGTAAAATTTCCAAGTTATTACAGTATTAATAATATAACCGGAAGAATTGAACAAAATTTCACTTTCTTAGTTTTACACTCAAAGTCGATTTTCTTGTAACTTGTATATTAACTACTTGAGCAAAGTACCGCTTATTTTGAAAATCATAAGTAAAATTTTCATGTTATTGCAGTAATAACAAATTAATATAACCGAAAGAATTGAAAAAAATTCACTTTCTTAGATTTACACTCAAAGTCGATTTTCTTGTAATTTGTATAGCAATTACTTGTACCGCTTATTGTGAAAAATATCAATTTTAGTGATCTACGCTAAAGTAAATTTTTTTTGTTATCACAGGAATATCAAATTCATTAAACCTATTCATAAAAAAAAAAAAATAGCACTTTCTTAGATTTAGACTTTAAATCCATTTTCTCGTAAATTGTATATTAACTTTTTGAGGAAAGTACCGCTTATTATGAAAATCATAAGTTTTTCGGATTTGCGCTTAAGTAAAATTTTAATGATATTGCAGTAATAACAAATTCATATAATCGAAAGAATTGAAAAAATTTGCACTTAATAATCCTAATAAGTTACCGATTATTCTGAAAATCATAACTTTTTCTGATTTGCGCTTAAGTAACTTTAACATGATATTACAGTTTTAACAAATCCATATAACCAGGGCATTTTGAACAGCACTTTCTTAGATTTACACTTATACTGAAATACATAAACTTTTCTGATATGCGATAACGTAAATTTTCATGTTATTGCAGTAATAACAAATTAATATAATCGAAAGAATTGAAAAAAATTTCCCTTTCTTAGATTTACACTCAAAGTCGGTTTTCTTGTAAATTGTATATTAATAATTTCAACAAGGTATCGCTTATTCTGGAAATCATAACATTTTCTGATCAGCGCTAAAGTAACTTTAACATGATATTACAGCTTTACAAATACATGTAACTAGTGCATTTCAAATAGCACTTTCTCAGATTTAGATTTATACTGAAACGCATTAATTTTTAAAAAATTTCACTTTCTTAGTTTTACACTCAAAGTCGATTTTCTTGTCACTTGTATATTAACTACTTGAGCAAAGTACCGCTTATTTTGAAAATCATAAGTAAAATTTTCATGTTATTGCAGTAATAACAAATTAATATAACCGAAAGAATTGAAAAAAATTCACTTTCTTAGATTTACACTCAAAGTCGATTTTCTTGTAATTTGTATAGCAATTACTTGTACAGCTTATTGTGAAAAATATCAATTTTAGTGATCTACGCTAAAGTAAATTTTTTTTGTTATCACAGGAATATCAAATTCATTAAACCTATTCATAAAAAAAAAAATAGCACTTTCTTAGATTTAGACTTTAAATCGGTTTTCTCGTAAATTGTATATTAACTACTTGAGCAAAGTACCGCTTATTATGAAAATCATAAGTTTTTTGGATTTGCGCTTAAGTAAAATTTTAATGATATTGCAGTAATAACAAATTCATATAATCGAAAGAATTGAAAAAATTTGCACTTAATAATCCTAATAAGGTACCGATTATTCTGAAAATCATAACTTTTTCTGATTTGCGCTAAAGTAACTTTTATATTATATTACAGTTGCAACAAATCCATACAACCGGTGCATTTGAACAGCAATTTCTTAGATTTACACTCATACTGAAATACATCAATTTTTCTGATATGCGCTACCGTAAAATTTTCATGTTATTGCAGTAATAACAAATTAATATAACCGAAATAATTGAAAAAAATTTCACTTTCTTAGATTTACACTCAAAGTCGAATTTCTGTTATATTGTATTGTATATTAATAATTCTAACAAGGTACCGCGTATTCTGAAAATTATAACTTTTTCTGATTTGCGCTTAAGTAACTTTAACATGGTATTACAGTTTTAACAAATCCATATAACCAGGGCATTTTGAACAGCACTTTCTTAGATTTACACGTATACTGAAATACATAAACTTTTCTGATATGCGCTAACGTAAATTTTCATGTTATTGCAGTAATAACAAATTAATATAACCGAAAGAATTGAAAAAAATTTCACTTTCTTAGATTTACACTCAAAGTCGGTTTTCTTGTAAATTGTATATTAATAATTTCAACAAGGTATCGCTTATTCTGGAAATCATAACATTTTCTGATCAGCGCTAAAGCAACTTTAACATGATATTACAGCTTTACAAATACATATAACTAGTGCATTTCAAATAGCACTTTCTCAGATTTAGATTTATACTGAAACGCATTAATTTTTCTAATTTGCGCTTACGTAAAATTTCCAAGTTATTACAGTATTAACAATATAACCGGAAGAATTGAAAAAAATTTCACTTTCTTAGTTTTACACTCAAAGTCGATTTTCTTGTAACTTGTATATTAACTACTTGAGCAAAGTACCGCTTATTTTGAAAATCATAAGTAAAATTTTCATGTTATTGCAGTAATAACAAATTAATATAACCGAAAGAATTGAAAAAAATTCACTTTCTTAGATTTACACTCAAATTCGATTTTCTTGTAATTTGTATAGCAATTACTTGTACCGCTTATTGTGAAAAATATCAATTTTAGTGATCTACGCTAAAGTAAATTTTTTTTGTTATCACAGGAATATCAAATTCATTAAACCTATTCATAAAAAAAAAATAGCACTTTCTTAGATTTAGACTTTAAATCGATTTTCTCGTAAATTGTATATTAACTACTTGAGCAAAGTACCGCTTATTATGAAAATCATAAGTTTTTCGGATTTGCGCTTAAGTAAAATTTTAATGATATTGCAGTAATAACAAATTCATATAATCGAAAGAATTGAAAAAATTTGCACTTAATAATCCTAATAAGGTACCAATTATTCTGAAAATCATAACTTTTTCTGATTTGCGCTAAAGTAACTTTTATATTATATTACAGTTGCAACAAATCCATACAACCGGTGCATTTGAACAGCACTTTCTTAGATTTACACTTATACTGAAATACATAAATTTTTCTGATATGCGCTACCGTAAAATTTTCATGTTATTGCAGTAATAACAAATTAATATAACCGAAAGAATTGAAAAAAATTTCACTTTCTTAGATTTACACTCAAAGTCGAATTTCTGTTATATTGTATTGTATATTAATAATTCTAACAAGTTACCGCGTATTCTGAAAATTATAACTTTTTCTGATTTGCGCTTAAGTAACTTTAACATGGTATTACAGTTTTAACAAATCCATATAACCAGGGCATTTTGAACAGCACTTTCTTAGATTTACACTTATACTGAAATACATAAACTTTTCTGATATGCGCTAACGTAAATTTTCATGTTATTGCAGTAATAACAAATTAATATAATCGAAAGAATTGAAAAAAATTTCACTTTACACTCAAAGTCGGTTTTCTTGTAAATTGTATATTAATAATTTCAACAAGGTATCGCTTATTCTGGAAATCATAACATTTTCTGATCAGCGCTAAAGTAACTTTAACATGATATTACAGCTTTACAAATACATATAACTAGTGCATTTCAAATAGCACTTTCTCAGATTTAGATTTATACTGAAACGCATTAATTTTTCTAATTTGCGCTTACGTAAAATTTCCAAGTTATTACAGTATTAACAATATAACCGGAAGAATTGAAAAAAATTTCACTTTCTTAGTTTTACACTCAAAGTCGATTTTCTTGTAACTTGTATATTAACTACTTGAGCAAAGTACCGCTTATTTTGAAAATCATAAGTAAAATTTTCATGTTATTGCAGTAAAAACAAATTAATATAACCGAAAGAATTGAAAAAAATTCACTTTCTTAGATTTACACTCAAAGTCGATTTTCTTGTAATATGTATAGCAATTACTTGTACCGCTTATTGTGAAAAATATCAATTTTAGTGATCTACGCTAAAGTAAATTTTTTTTGTTATCACAGGAATATCAAATTCATTAAACCTATTCATAAAAAAAAAAGAGCACTTTCTTAGATTTAGACTTTAAATCGATTTTCTCGTAAATTGTATTTTAACTACTTGAGCAAAGTACCGCTTATTATGAAAATCATAAGTTTTTCGGATTTGCGCTTAAGTAAAATTTTAATGATATTGCAGTAATAACAAATTCATATAATCGAAAGAATTGAAAAAATTTGCACTTAATAATCCTAATAAGGTACCAATTATTCTGAAAATCATAACTTTTTCTGATTTGCGCTAAAGTAACTTTTATATTATATTACAGTTGCAACAAATCCATACAACCGGTGCATTTGAACAGCACTTTCTTAGATTTACACTTATACTGAAATACATAAATTTTTCTGATATGCGCTACCGTAAAATTTTCATGTTATTGCAGTAATAACAAATTAATATAACCGAAAGAATTGAAAAAAATTTCACTTTCTTAGATTTACACTCAAAGTCGAATTTCTGTTATATTGTATTGTATATTAATAATTCTAACAAGTTACCGCGTATTCTGAAAATTATAACTTTTTCTGATTTGCGCTTAAGTAACTTTAACATGGTATTACAGTTTTAACAAATCCATATAACCAGGGCATTTTGAACAGCACTTTCTTAGATTTACACTTATACTGAAATACATAAACTTTTCTGATATGCGCTAACGTAAATTTTCATGTTATTGCAGTAATAACAAATTAATATAATCGAAAGAATTGAAAAAAATTTCACTTTACACTCAAAGTCGGTTTTCTTGTAAATTGTATATTAATAATTTCAACAAGGTATCGCTTATTCTGGAAATCATAACATTTTCTGATCAGCGCTAAAGTAACTTTAACATGATATTACAGCTTTACAAATACATATAACTAGTGCATTTCAAATAGCACTTTCTCAGATTTAGATTTATACTGAAACGCATTAATTTTTCTAATTTGCGCTTACGTAAAATTTCCAAGTTATTACAGTATTAACAATATAACCGGAAGAATTGAAAAAAATTTCACTTTCTTAGTTTTACACTCAAAGTCGATTTTCTTGTAACTTGTATATTAATTACTTGAGCAAAGTACCGCTTATTTTGAAAATCATAAGTAAAATTTTCATGTTATTGCAGTAAAAACAAATTAATATAACCGAAAGAATTGAAAAAAATTCACTTTCTTAGATTTACACTCAAAGTCGATTTTCTTGTAATATGTATAGCAATTACTTGTACCGCTTATTGTGAAAAATATCAATTTTAGTGATCTACGCTAAAGTAAATTTTTTTTGTTATCACAGGAATATCAAATTCATTAAACCTATTCATAAAAAAAAAAGAGCACTTTCTTAGATTTAGACTTTAAATCGATTTTCTCGTAAATTGTATTTTAACTACTTGAGCAAAGTACCGCTTATTCTGAAAATTATACCTTTTTCTGATTTGCGCTTAAGTAACTTTTACATGATATTACAGTTTTAACAAATCCATATAATCAGGGCATTTCGAACAGCACATTCCTAGATTTACATTTATACTGAAATACATAAATTAATCTGATATGCGCTATCGTAAAATGTTCATGTTATTACAGTATTAACAACATCATAATCCCAGTTCATTTAAAGAAATATTTTTTTTAGATTTAGACTAATACCGAAAGACATCAATCTAACTGGCTTGCGCGTAAGTAAAATTTTCATGTTATTACAAAATTAACATATTAATATAACTGAAAGAATTGAAAAAAGTAGACTTCCTTAGATTTACACTCAAAGTCGATTTTCTTGTAAATTAATAATTCTAACATGGTACCGTTTATTCTGGCAATCATAACATTTTCTGATTACCGCTAAAGTAACTTTAACATGATATTACAGCTTTACAAATACATATAACTAGTGCATTTCAAATAGCACTTTCTCAGATTTAGATTTATACTGAAACGCATTAATTTTTCTAATTTGCGCTTACGTAAAATTTCCAAGTTATTACAGTATTAACAATATAACCGGAAGAATTGAAAAAAATTTCACTTTCTTAGTTTTACACTCAAAGTCGATTTTCTTGTAAATTGTATATTAATAATTTCAACAAGGTATCGCTTATTCTGGAAATCATAACATTTTCTGATTTGCGCTTAAGTAACTTTAACATGATATTACAGCTTTACAAATACATATAACTAGTGCATTTCAAATAGCACTTTCTTAGATTTACACTTATACTGAAATACATCAATTTTTCTAATTTGCGCTTACGTAAAATTTCCAAGTTATTACAGTATTAACAATATAACCGAAAGAATTGAAAAAAATTTCACTTTCTTAGATTTACACTCAAAGTCGAATTTATGTTATATTGTATTGTATATTAATAATTCTAACAAGGTACCGCGTATTCTGAAAATTATAACTTTTTCTGATTTGCGCTTAAGTAACTTTAACATGATATTACAGTTTTAACAAATCCATATAACCAGGGCATTTTGAACAGCACTTTCTTAGATTTACACTTATACTGAAATACATAAACTTTTCTGATATGCGATAACGTAAATTTTCATGTTATTGCAGTAATAACAAATTAATATAATCGAAAGAATTGAAAAAAATTTCCCTTTCTTAGATTTACACTCAAAGTCGGTTTTCTTGTAAATTGTATATTAATAATTTCAACAAGGTATCGCTTATTCTGGAAATCATAACATTTTCTGATCAGCGCTAAAGTAACTTTAACATGATATTACAGCTTTACAAATACATATAACTAGTGCATTTCAAATAGCACTTTCTCAGATTTAGATTTATACTGAAACGCATTAATTTTTCTAATTTGCGCTTACGTAAAATTTCCAAGTTATTACAGTATTAACAATATAACCGGAAGAATTGAAAATAATTTCACTTTCTTAGTTTTACACTCAAAGTCGATTTTCTTGTCACTTGTATATTAACTACTTGAGCAAAGTACCGCTTATTTTGAAAATCATAAGTAAAATTTTCATGTTATTGCAGTAATAACAAATTAATATAACCGAAAGAATTGAAAAAAATTCACTTTCTTAGATTTACACTCAAAGTCGATTTTCTTGTAATTTGTATAGCAATTACTTGTACCGCTTATTGTGAAAAATATCAATTTTAGTGATCTACGCTAAAGTAAATTTTTTTTGTTATCACAGGAATATCAAATTCATTAAACCTATTCATAAAAAAAAAAATAGCACTTTCTTAGATTTAGACTTTAAATCGATTTTCTCGTAAATTGTATATTAACTACTTGAGCAAAGTACCGCTTATTATGAAAATCATAAGTTTTTCGGATTTGCCCTTAAGTAAAATTTTAATGATATTGCAGTAATAACAAATTCATATAATCGAAAGAATTGAAAAAATTTGCACTTAATAATCCTTATAAGGTACCGATTATTCTGAAAATCATAACTTTTTCTGATTTGCGCTAAAGTAACTTTTATATTAAATTACAATTGCAACAAATCCATACAACCGGTGCATTTGAACAGCAATTTCTCAGATTTACACTTATACTGATATACATCAATTTTTCTGATATGCGCTACCGTAAAATTTTCATGTTATTGCAGTAATAACAAATTAATATAACCGAAATAATTGAAAAAAATTTCACTTTCTTAGATTTACACTCAAAGTCGAATTTCTGTTATATTGTATTGTATATTAATAATTCTAACAAGGTACCGCGTATTCTGAAAATTATAACTTTTTCTGATTTGCGCTTAAGTAACTTTAACATGGTATTACAGTTTTAGCAAATCCATATAACCAGGGCATTTTGAACAGCACTTTCTTAGATTTACAGTTATACTGAAATACATCAACTTTTCTGATATGCGCTAACGTAAATTTTCATGTTATTGCAGTAATAACAAATTAATATAACCGAAAGAATTGAAAAAAATTTCACTTTACACTCAAAGTCGGTTTTCTTGTAAATTGTATATTAATAATTTCAACAAGGTATCGCTTATTCTGGAAATCATAACATTTTCTGATCAGCGCTAAAGTAACTTTAACATGATATTACAGCTTTACAAATACATATAACTAGTGCATTTCAAATAGCACTTTCTCAGATATAGATTTATACTGAAACGCATTAATTTTTCTAATTTGCGCTTACGTAAAATTTCCAAGTTATTACAGTATTAACAATATAACCGGAAGAATTGAAAAAAATTTCACTTTCTTAGTTTTACACTCAAAGTCGATTTTCTTGTAACTTGTATATTAACTACTTGAGCAAAGTACCGCTTATTTTGAAAATCATAAGTTTTTCTGATATGCGCTTAGGTAAAATTTTTTTTTATATTGTATATTAATAATTCTAACAAGTACCGCTTTTTTTGAAAATCATAAGTAAAATTTTCATGTTATTGCAGTAATAACAAATTAATATAACCGAAAGAATTGAAAAAAATTCACTTTCTTAGATTTACACTCAAAGTCGATTTTCTTGTAATTTGTATAGCAATTACTTGTACCGCTTATTGTGAAAAATATCAATTTTAGTGATCTACGCTAAAGTAAATTTTTTTTGTTATCACAGGAATATCAAATTCATTAAACCTATTCATAAAAAAAAAAAAATAGCACTTTCTTAGATTTAGACTTTAAATCGATTTTCTCGTAAATTGTATATTAACTACTTGAGGAAAGTACCGCTTATTATGAAAATCATAAGTTTTTCGGATTTGCGCTTAAGTAAAATTTTAATGATATTGCAGTAATAACAAATTCATATAATCGAAAGAATTGAAAAAATTTGCACTTAATAATCCTAATAAGGTACCGATTATTCTGAAAATCATAACTTTTTCTGATTTGCGCTTAAGTAACTTTAACATGATATTACAGTTTTAACAAATCCATATAACCAGGGCATTTTGAACAGCACTTTCTTAGATTTACACTTATACTGAAATACATAAACTTTTCTGATATGCGATAACGTAAATTTTCATGTTATTGCAGTAATAACAAATTAATATAATCGAAAGAATTGAAAAATATTTCCCTTTCTTAGATTTACACTCAAAGTCGGTTTTCTTGTAAATTGTATATTAATAATTTCAACAAGGTATCGCTTATTCTGGAAATCATAACATTTTCTGATCAGCGCTAAAGTAACTTTAACATGATATTACAGCTTTACAAATACATATAACTAGTGCATTTCAAATAGCACTTTCTCAGATTTAGATTTATACTGAAACGCATTAATTTTTCTAATTTGCGCTTACGTAAAATTTCCAAGTTATTACAGTATTAACAATATAACCGGAAGAATTGAAAAAAATTTCACTTTCTTAGTTTTACACTCAAAGTCGATTTTCTTGTCACTTGTATATTAACTACTTGAGCAAAGTACCGCTTATTCTGAAAATTATAACTTTTTCTGATTTGCGCTTAAGCAACTTTTACATGATATTACAGTTTTAACAAATCCATATAATCAGGGCATTTCGAACAGCACATTCCTAGATTTACACTTATACTGAAATACATCAATTTTTCCGATATGTGCCATCGTAAAATATTCATGTTATTACAGTATTAACAACATCATAATCCCAGTTCATTTAAAGAAATATTTTTTTTAGATTTAGACTAATACCGAAAGACATCAATCTAACTGACATGCGCGTAAGTAAAATTTTCATGCTATTACAAAATTAACAAATTAATATAACTGAAAGAATTGAAAAAAGTAGACTTCCTTAGATTTACACTCAAAGTCGATTTTCTTGTAAATTAATAATTCTAACATGGTACCGTTTATTCTGGCAATCATAACATTTTCTGATTACCGCTAAAGTAACTTTAACATGATATTACAGCTTTACAAATACATATAACTAGTGCATTTCAAATAGCACTTTCTCAGATTTAGATTTATACTGAAACGCATTAATTTTTCTAATTTGCGCTTACGTAAAATTTCCAAGTTATTACAGTATTAATAATATAACCGGAAGAATTGAAAAAAATTTCACTTTCTGAGTTTTACACTCAAAGTCGATTTTCTTGTAACTTGTGTATTAACTACTTGAGCAAAGTACCGCTTATTCTGAAAATTATAACTTTTTCTGATTTGCGCTTAAGCAACTTTTACATGATATTACAGTTTTAACAAATCCATATAATCAGGGCATTTCGAACAGCACATTCCTAGATTTACATTTATACTGAAATACATCAATTTTTCCGATATGTGCCATCGTAAAATATTCATGTTATTACAGTATTAACAACATCATAATCCCAGTTCATTTAAAGAAATATTTTTTTTAGATTTAGACTAATACCGAAAGACATCAATCTAACTGACATGCGCGTAAGTAAAATTTTCATGCTATTACAAAATTAACAAATTAATATAACTGAAAGAATTGAAAAAAGTAGACTTATTTAGATTTACACTCAAAGTCGATTTTCTTGTAAATTAATAATTCTAACATGGTACCGTTTATTCTGGCAATCATAACATTTTCTGATTACCGCTAAAGTAACTTTAACATGATATTACAGCTTTACAAATACATATAACTAGTGCATTTCAAATAGCACTTTCTCAGATTTAGATTTATACTGAAACGCATTAATTTTTCTAATTTGCGCTTACGTAAAATTTCCAAGTTATTACAGTATTAATAATATAACCGGAAGAATTGAAAAAAATTTCACTTTCTTAGTTTTACACTCAAAGTCGATTTTCTTGTAAATTGTATATTAATAATTTCAACAAGGTATCGCTTATTCTGGAAATCATAACATTTTCTGATCAGCGCTAAAGTAACTTTAACATGATATTACAGCTTTACAAATACATATAACTAGTGCATTTCAAATAGCACTTTTTCAGATCTAGATTTATACTGAAACGCATTAATTTTTCTAATTTGCGCTTACGTAAAATTTCCAAGTTATTACAGTATTAACAATATAACCGGAAGAATTGAACAAAATTTCACTTTCTTAGTTTTACACTCAAAGTCGATTTTCTTGTAACTTGTATATTAACTACTTGAGCAAAGTACCGCTTATTTTGAAAATCATAAGTAAAATTTTCATGTTATTGCAGTAATAACAAATTAATATAACCGAAAGAATTGAAAAAAATTCACTTTCTTAGATTTACACTCAAAGTCGATTTTCTTGTAATTTGTATAGCAATTACTTGTACCGCTTATTGTGAAAAATATCAATTTTAGTGATCTACGCTAAAGTAAATTTTTTTTGTTATCACAGGAATATCAAATTCATTAAACCTATTCATAAAAAAAAAAAAATAGCACTTTCTTAGATTTAGACTTTAAATCCATTTTCTCGTAAATTGTATATTAACTTTTTGAGGAAAGTACCGCTTATTATGAAAATCATAAGTTTTTCGGATTTGCGCTTAAGTAAAATTTTAATGATATTGCAGTAATAACAAATTCATATAATCGAAAGAATTGAAAAAATTTGCACTTAATAATCCTAATAAGTTACCGATTATTCTGAAAATCATAACTTTTTCTGATTTGCGCTTAAGTAACTTTAACATGATATTACAGTTTTAACAAATCCATATAACCAGGGCATTTTGAACAGCACTTTCTTAGATTTACACTTATACTGAAATACATAAACTTTTCTGATATGCGATAACGTAAATTTTCATGTTATTGCAGTAATAACAAATTAATATAATCGAAAGAATTGAAAAAAATTTCCCTTTCTTAGATTTACACTCAAAGTCGGTTTTCTTGTAAATTGTATATTAATAATTTCAACAAGGTATCGCTTATTCTGGAAATCATAACATTTTCTGATCAGCGCTAAAGTAACTTTAACATGATATTACAGCTTTACAAATACATGTAACTAGTGCATTTCAAATAGCACTTTCTCAGATTTAGATTTATACTGAAACGCATTAATTTTTAAAAAATTTCACTTTCTTAGTTTTACACTCAAAGTCGATTTTCTTGTCACTTGTATATTAACTACTTGAGCAAAGTACCGCTTATTTTGAAAATCATAAGTAAAATTTTCATGTTATTGCAGTAATAACAAATTAATATAACCGAAAGAATTGAAAAAAATTCACTTTCTTAGATTTACACTCAAAGTCGATTTTCTTGTAATTTGTATAGCAATTACTTGTACAGCTTATTGTGAAAAATATCAATTTTAGTGATCTACGCTAAAGTAAATTTTTTTTGTTATCACAGGAATATCAAATTCATTAAACCTATTCATAAAAAAAAAAATAGCACTTTCTTAGATTTAGACTTTAAATCGGTTTTCTCGTAAATTGTATATTAACTACTTGAGCAAAGTACCGCTTATTATGAAAATCATAAGTTTTTTGGATTTGCGCTTAAGTAAAATTTTAATGATATTGCAGTAATAACAAATTCATATAATCGAAAGAATTGAAAAAATTTGCACTTAATAATCCTAATAAGGTACCGATTATTCTGAAAATCATAACTTTTTCTGATTTGCGCTAAAGTAACTTTTATATTATATTACAGTTGCAACAAATCCATACAACCGGTGCATTTGAACAGCAATTTCTTAGATTTACACTCATACTGAAATACATCAATTTTTCTGATATGCGCTACCGTAAAATTTTCATGTTATTGCAGTAATAACAAATTAATATAACCGAAATAATTGAAAAAAATTTCACTTTCTTAGATTTACACTCAAAGTCGAATTTCTGTTATATTGTATTGTATATTAATAATTCTAACAAGGTACCGCGTATTCTGAAAATTATAACTTTTTCTGATTTGCGCTTAAGTAACTTTAACATGGTATTACAGTTTTAACAAATCCATATAACCAGGGCATTTTGAACAGCACTTTCTTAGATTTACACGTATACTGAAATACATAAACTTTTCTGATATGCGCTAACGTAAATTTTCATGTTATTGCAGTAATAACAAATTAATATAACCGAAAGAATTGAAAAAAATTTCACTTTCTTAGATTTACACTCAAAGTCGGTTTTCTTGTAAATTGTATATTAATAATTTCAACAAGGTATCGCTTATTCTGGAAATCATAACATTTTCTGATCAGCGCTAAAGCAACTTTAACATGATATTACAGCTTTACAAATACATATAACTAGTGCATTTCAAATAGCACTTTCTCAGATTTAGATTTATACTGAAACGCATTAATTTTTCTAATTTGCGCTTACGTAAAATTTCCAAGTTATTACAGTATTAACAATATAACCGGAAGAATTGAAAAAAATTTCACTTTCTTAGTTTTACACTCAAAGTCGATTTTCTTGTAACTTGTATATTAACTACTTGAGCAAAGTACCGCTTATTTTGAAAATCATAAGTAAAATTTTCATGTTATTGCAGTAATAACAAATTAATATAACCGAAAGAATTGAAAAAAATTCACTTTCTTAGATTTACACTCAAATTCGATTTTCTTGTAATTTGTATAGCAATTACTTGTACCGCTTATTGTGAAAAATATCAATTTTAGTGATCTACGCTAAAGTAAATTTTTTTTGTTATCACAGGAATATCAAATTCATTAAACCTATTCATAAAAAAAAAATAGCACTTTCTTAGATTTAGACTTTAAATCGATTTTCTCGTAAATTGTATATTAACTACTTGAGCAAAGTACCGCTTATTATGAAAATCATAAGTTTTTCGGATTTGCGCTTAAGTAAAATTTTAATGATATTGCAGTAATAACAAATTCATATAATCGAAAGAATTGAAAAAATTTGCACTTAATAATCCTAATAAGGTACCAATTATTCTGAAAATCATAACTTTTTCTGATTTGCGCTAAAGTAACTTTTATATTATATTACAGTTGCAACAAATCCATACAACCGGTGCATTTGAACAGCACTTTCTTAGATTTACACTTATACTGAAATACATAAATTTTTCTGATATGCGCTACCGTAAAATTTTCATGTTATTGCAGTAATAACAAATTAATATAACCGAAAGAATTGAAAAAAATTTCACTTTCTTAGATTTACACTCAAAGTCGAATTTCTGTTATATTGTATTGTATATTAATAATTCTAACAAGTTACCGCGTATTCTGAAAATTATAACTTTTTCTGATTTGCGCTTAAGTAACTTTAACATGGTATTACAGTTTTAACAAATCCATATAACCAGGGCATTTTGAACAGCACTTTCTTAGATTTACACTTATACTGAAATACATAAACTTTTCTGATATGCGCTAACGTAAATTTTCATGTTATTGCAGTAATAACAAATTAATATAATCGAAAGAATTGAAAAAAATTTCACTTTACACTCAAAGTCGGTTTTCTTGTAAATTGTATATTAATAATTTCAACAAGGTATCGCTTATTCTGGAAATCATAACATTTTCTGATCAGCGCTAAAGTAACTTTAACATGATATTACAGCTTTACAAATACATATAACTAGTGCATTTCAAATAGCACTTTCTCAGATTTAGATTTATACTGAAACGCATTAATTTTTCTAATTTGCGCTTACGTAAAATTTCCAAGTTATTACAGTATTAACAATATAACCGGAAGAATTGAAAAAAATTTCACTTTCTTAGTTTTACACTCAAAGTCGATTTTCTTGTAACTTGTATATTAACTACTTGAGCAAAGTACCGCTTATTTTGAAAATCATAAGTAAAATTTTCATGTTATTGCAGTAAAAACAAATTAATATAACCGAAAGAATTGAAAAAAATTCACTTTCTTAGATTTACACTCAAAGTCGATTTTCTTGTAATATGTATAGCAATTACTTGTACCGCTTATTGTGAAAAATATCAATTTTAGTGATCTACGCTAAAGTAAATTTTTTTTGTTATCACAGGAATATCAAATTCATTAAACCTATTCATAAAAAAAAAAGAGCACTTTCTTAGATTTAGACTTTAAATCGATTTTCTCGTAAATTGTATTTTAACTACTTGAGCAAAGTACCGCTTATTATGAAAATCATAAGTTTTTCGGATTTGCGCTTAAGTAAAATTTTAATGATATTGCAGTAATAACAAATTCATATAATCGAAAGAATTGAAAAAATTTGCACTTAATAATCCTAATAAGGTACCAATTATTCTGAAAATCATAACTTTTTCTGATTTGCGCTAAAGTAACTTTTATATTATATTACAGTTGCAACAAATCCATACAACCGGTGCATTTGAACAGCACTTTCTTAGATTTACACTTATACTGAAATACATAAATTTTTCTGATATGCGCTACCGTAAAATTTTCATGTTATTGCAGTAATAACAAATTAATATAACCGAAAGAATTGAAAAAAATTTCACTTTCTTAGATTTACACTCAAAGTCGAATTTCTGTTATATTGTATTGTATATTAATAATTCTAACAAGTTACCGCGTATTCTGAAAATTATAACTTTTTCTGATTTGCGCTTAAGTAACTTTAACATGGTATTACAGTTTTAACAAATCCATATAACCAGGGCATTTTGAACAGCACTTTCTTAGATTTACACTTATACTGAAATACATAAACTTTTCTGATATGCGCTAACGTAAATTTTCATGTTATTGCAGTAATAACAAATTAATATAATCGAAAGAATTGAAAAAAATTTCACTTTACACTCAAAGTCGGTTTTCTTGTAAATTGTATATTAATAATTTCAACAAGGTATCGCTTATTCTGGAAATCATAACATTTTCTGATCAGCGCTAAAGTAACTTTAACATGATATTACAGCTTTACAAATACATATAACTAGTGCATTTCAAATAGCACTTTCTCAGATTTAGATTTATACTGAAACGCATTAATTTTTCTAATTTGCGCTTACGTAAAATTTCCAAGTTATTACAGTATTAACAATATAACCGGAAGAATTGAAAAAAATTTCACTTTCTTAGTTTTACACTCAAAGTCGATTTTCTTGTAACTTGTATATTAATTACTTGAGCAAAGTACCGCTTATTTTGAAAATCATAAGTAAAATTTTCATGTTATTGCAGTAAAAACAAATTAATATAACCGAAAGAATTGAAAAAAATTCACTTTCTTAGATTTACACTCAAAGTCGATTTTCTTGTAATATGTATAGCAATTACTTGTACCGCTTATTGTGAAAAATATCAATTTTAGTGATCTACGCTAAAGTAAATTTTTTTTGTTATCACAGGAATATCAAATTCATTAAACCTATTCATAAAAAAAAAAGAGCACTTTCTTAGATTTAGACTTTAAATCGATTTTCTCGTAAATTGTATTTTAACTACTTGAGCAAAGTACCGCTTATTCTGAAAATTATACCTTTTTCTGATTTGCGCTTAAGTAACTTTTACATGATATTACAGTTTTAACAAATCCATATAATCAGGGCATTTCGAACAGCACATTCCTAGATTTACATTTATACTGAAATACATAAATTAATCTGATATGCGCTATCGTAAAATGTTCATGTTATTACAGTATTAACAACATCATAATCCCAGTTCATTTAAAGAAATATTTTTTTTAGATTTAGACTAATACCGAAAGACATCAATCTAACTGGCTTGCGCGTAAGTAAAATTTTCATGTTATTACAAAATTAACATATTAATATAACTGAAAGAATTGAAAAAAGTAGACTTCCTTAGATTTACACTCAAAGTCGATTTTCTTGTAAATTAATAATTCTAACATGGTACCGTTTATTCTGGCAATCATAACATTTTCTGATTACCGCTAAAGTAACTTTAACATGATATTACAGCTTTACAAATACATATAACTAGTGCATTTCAAATAGCACTTTCTCAGATTAAGATTTATACTGAAACGCATTAATTTTTCTAATTTGCGCTTACGTAAAATTTCCAAGTTATTACAGTATTAACAATATAACCGGAAGAATTGAAAAAAATTTCACTTTCTTAGTTTTACACTCAAAGTCGATTTTCTTGTAAATTGTATATTAATAATTTCAACAAGGTATCGCTTATTCTGGAAATCATAACATTTTCTGATTTGCGCTTAAGTAACTTTAACATGATATTACAGCTTTACAAATACATATAACTAGTGCATTTCAAATAGCACTTTCTTAGATTTACACTTATACTGAAATACATCAATTTTTCTAATTTGCGCTTACGTAAAATTTCCAAGTTATTACAGTATTAACAATATAACCGAAAGAATTGAAAAAAATTTCACTTTCTTAGATTTACACTCAAAGTCGAATTTATGTTATATTGTATTGTATATTAATAATTCTAACAAGGTACCGCGTATTCTGAAAATTATAACTTTTTCTGATTTGCGCTTAAGTAACTTTAACATGATATTACAGTTTTAACAAATCCATATAACCAGGGCATTTTGAACAGCACTTTCTTAGATTTACACTTATACTGAAATACATAAACTTTTCTGATATGCGATAACGTAAATTTTCATGTTATTGCAGTAATAACAAATTAATATAATCGAAAGAATTGAAAAAAATTTCCCTTTCTTAGATTTACACTCAAAGTCGGTTTTCTTGTAAATTGTATATTAATAATTTCAACAAGGTATCGCTTATTCTGGAAATCATAACATTTTCTGATCAGCGCTAAAGTAACTTTAACATGATATTACAGCTTTACAAATACATATAACTAGTGCATTTCAAATAGCACTTTCTCAGATTTAGATTTATACTGAAACGCATTAATTTTTCTAATTTGCGCTTACGTAAAATTTCCAAGTTATTACAGTATTAACAATATAACCGGAAGAATTGAAAATAATTTCACTTTCTTAGTTTTACACTCAAAGTCGATTTTCTTGTCACTTGTATATTAACTACTTGAGCAAAGTACCGCTTATTTTGAAAATCATAAGTAAAATTTTCATGTTATTGCAGTAATAACAAATTAATATAACCGAAAGAATTGAAAAAAATTCACTTTCTTAGATTTACACTCAAAGTCGATTTTCTTGTAATTTGTATAGCAATTACTTGTACCGCTTATTGTGAAAAATATCAATTTTAGTGATCTACGCTAAAGTAAATTTTTTTTGTTATCACAGGAATATCAAATTCATTAAACCTATTCATAAAAAAAAAAAATAGCACTTTCTTAGATTTAGACTTTAAATCGATTTTCTCGTAAATTGTATATTAACTACTTGAGCAAAGTACCGCTTATTATGAAAATCATAAGTTTTTCGGATTTGCGCTTAAGTAAAATTTTAATGATATTGCAGTAATAACAAATTCATATAATCGAAAGAATTGAAAAAATTTGCACTTAATAATCCTTATAAGGTACCGATTATTCTGAAAATCATAACTTTTTCTGATTTGCGCTAAAGTAACTTTTATATTAAATTACAATTGCAACAAATCCATACAACCGGTGCATTTGAACAGCAATTTCTCAGATTTACACTTATACTGATATACATCAATTTTTCTGATATGCGCTACCGTAAAATTTTCATGTTATTGCAGTAATAACAAATTAATATAACCGAAATAATTGAAAAAAATTTCACTTTCTTAGATTTACACTCAAAGTCGAATTTCTGTTATATTGTATTGTATATTAATAATTCTAACAAGGTACCGCGTATTCTGAAAATTATAACTTTTTCTGATTTGCGCTTAAGTAACTTTAACATGGTATTACAGTTTTAGCAAATCCATATAACCAGGGCATTTTGAACAGCACTTTCTTAGATTTACAGTTATACTGAAATACATCAACTTTTCTGATATGCGCTAACGTAAATTTTCATGTTATTGCAGTAATAACAAATTAATATAACCGAAAGAATTGAAAAAAATTTCACTTTACACTCAAAGTCGGTTTTCTTGTAAATTGTATATTAATAATTTCAACAAGGTATCGCTTATTCTGGAAATCATAACATTTTCTGATCAGCGCTAAAGTAACTTTAACATGATATTACAGCTTTACAAATACATATAACTAGTGCATTTCAAATAGCACTTTCTCAGATATAGATTTATACTGAAACGCATTAATTTTTCTAATTTGCGCTTACGTAAAATTTCCAAGTTATTACAGTATTAACAATATAACCGGAAGAATTGAAAAAAATTTCACTTTCTTAGTTTTACACTCAAAGTCGATTTTCTTGTAACTTGTATATTAACTACTTGAGCAAAGTACCGCTTATTTTGAAAATCATAAGTTTTTCTGATATGCGCTTAGGTAAAATTTTTTTTTATATTGTATATTAATAATTCTAACAAGTACCGCTTTTTTTGAAAATCATAAGTAAAATTTTCATGTTATTGCAGTAATAACAAATTAATATAACCGAAAGAATTGAAAAAAATTCACTTTCTTAGATTTACACTCAAAGTCGATTTTCTTGTAATTTGTATAGCAATTACTTGTACCGCTTATTGTGAAAAATATCAATTTTAGTGATCTACGCTAAAGTAAATTTTGTTGTTATCACAGGAATATCAAATTCATTAAACCTATTCATAAAAAAAAAAAATAGCACTTTCTTAGATTTAGACTTTAAATCGATTTTCTCGTAAATTGTATATTAACTACTTGAGCAAAGTACCGCTTATTATGAAAATCATAAGTTTTTCGGATTTGCGCTTAAGTAAAATTTTAATGATATTGCAGTAATAACAAATTCATATAATCGAAAGAATTGAAAAAATTTGCACTTAATAATCCTAATAAGGTACCGATTATTCTGAAAATCATAACTTTTCTGATTTGCGCTACAGTAACTTTTATATTATATTACAGTTGCAACAAATCCATACAACCGGTGCATTTGAACAGCAATTTCTTAGATTTACACTTATACTGAAATACATCAATTTTTCTGATATGCGCTACCGTAAAATTTTCATGTTATTGCAGTAATAACAAATTAATATAACCGAAATAATTGAAAAAAATTTCACTTTCTTAGATTTACACTCAAAGTCGAATTTCTGTTATATTGTATTGTATATTAATAATTCTAACAAGGTACCGCGTATTCTGCAAATCATAACTTTTTCTGATTTGCGCTTAAGTAACTTTAACATGGTATTACAGTTTTAACAAATCCATATAACCAGGTCATTTTGAACAGCACTTTCTTAGATTTACACTTATACTGAAATACATAAACTTTTCTGATATGCGCTAACGTAAATTTTCATGTTATTGCAGTAATAACAAATTAATATAACCGAAAGAATTGAAAAAAATTTCACTTTACACTCAAAGTCGGTTTTCTTGTAAATTGTATATTAATAATTTCAACAAGGTACCGCTTATTCTGGAAATCATAACATTTTCTGATTAGCGCTAAAGTAACTTTAACATGATATTACAGCTTTAACAAATCCATATAACTAGTGCATTTCAAATAGCACTTTCTCATATTTAGATTTATACTGAAACGCATTAATTTTTCTAATTTGCGCTTACGTAAAATTTCCAAGTTATTACAGTATTAACAATATGACCGGAAGAATTGAAAAAAATTTCACTTTCTGAGTTTTACACTCAAAGTCGATTTTCTTGTAACTTGTGTATTAACTACTTGAGCAAAGTACCGCTTATTCTGAAAATTATAACTTTTTCTGATTTGCGCTTAAGCAACCTTTACATGATATTACAGTTTTAACAAATCCATATAATCAGGGCATTTCGAACAGCACATTCCTAGATTTACACTTATACTGAAATACATCAATTTTTCCGATATGTGCCATCGTAAAATATTCTTGTTATTACAGTATAAACAACATCATAATCCCAGTTCATTTAAAGAAATATTTTTTTTAGATTTAGACTAATACCGAAAGACATCAATCTAACTGACATGCGCGTAAGTAAAATTTTCATGTTATTACAAAATTAACAAATTACTTTAACTGACAGAATTGAAAAAAGTGGACTTCCTTAGATTTACACTCAAAGTCGATTTTCTTGTAAATTAATAATTCTAAAAAGGTACCGCTCATTCTGGAAATCATAACATTTTCTGATTAGCGCTATAGTAACTTTAACATGATATTATAGCTTTAACAAATATTATTAATAAATTAATGTAACCGAAAAAATTCAATTTCTTAGATTTAGACTCTAAGTCGTTTCTCTTGTAAATTGTAAACCAATTACTTGTACCGCTTATTGTGCAAAACATCAATTTTAGTGATCTACGCTAACGTAAAATTTTCATGTTATCACAGGAGTAACATATTCATTTAAACATATAGCGCTTTCTTAGATTTAGACTTTAAGTCGATTTTCTTGTAACTTGTATATTAACTACTTGAGCAAAGTACCGCCTATTATGAAAATCATAAGTTTTTCTGATTTGCGCTTAGGTAAAATTTTAATGAAGTTGCAGTTTAACAAATTCATATAATCGAAAGAATTGAAAAAACTTGCACTTAATCTAACAAGGTACCGATTATTCTGAAAATCATAACTTTTTCTGATTTGCGCTAAAGTAACTTTTATATTATATTACAGTTGCAACAAATCCATACAACCGGTGCATTTTGGATAGCACTTTCTGAGATTTAGACTTATACTGAAATACGTACATTTTTCTGATATGCGCTACCGTAAAATTTTCATGTTATTGCAGTAATAACAAATTAATATAACCGAAAGAATTGAAAAAAATTCACTTTCTTAGATTTACACTCAAAGTCGATTTTCTTGTAATTTGTATAGCAATTACTTGTACCGCTTATTGTGAAAAATATCAATTTAAGTGATCTACGCTAAAGTAAATTTTTTTGTTTTCACAGGAATATCAAATTCATTAAACCTATTCATAAATAAAAAAAATAGCACTTTCTTAGATTTAGACTTTAAATCGATTTTCTCGTAAATTGTATATTAACTACTTGAGCAAAGTACCGCTTATTATGAAAATCATAAGTTTTTCGGATTTGCGCTTAAGTAAAATTTTAACGATATTGCAGTATTAACAAATTCATATAATCGAAAGAATTGAAAAAATTTGCACTTAATAATCCTAACAAGGTACCGATTATTCTGAAAATCATAACTTTTTCTGATTTGCGCTAAAGTAACTTTTATATTATATTACAGTTGCAACAAATCCATACAACCGGTGCATTTGAACAGCACTTTCTTAGATTTACACTTATACTGAAATACATCAATTTTTCTGATATGCGCTACCGTAAAATTTTCATGTTATTGCAGTAATAACAAATTAATATAACCGAAAGAATTGAAAAAAAGTTCACTTTCTTAGATTTACACTCAAAGTCGAATTTCTTTTATATTGTATTGTATATTAATAATTCTAACATGGTACCGCGTATTCTGAAAATCATAATTTTTTCTGATTTGCGCTTAGGTAACTTTAACATGATATTACAGTTTTAACAAATCCATATAACCAGGGCATTTTGAACAGCACTTTCTTAGATTTACACTTATACTGAAATACATAAGTTTTTCTGATATGCGCTAACGTAAATTTTCATGTTATTGCAGTAATAACAAATTAATATAACCGAAAAAATTGAAAAAAATTTCACTTTCTTAGATTTACACTCAAAGTCGATTTTCTTGTAACTTGTATATTAACTACTTGAGCAAAGTACCGCTTATTTTGAAAATCATAATTTTTTCTGATTTGCGCTTAGGTAAAATTTTCTTTTATATTGTATATTAATAATTCTAACAAGTACCGCTTATTCTGAAAATTACACCTTTTTCTGATTTGCGCTTAAGTAACTTTTACATGATATTACAGTTTTAACAAATCCCTATAATCAGGGCATTTCGAACAGCACATTCCTAGATTTACACTTATACTGAAATACATAAATTTTTCCGATATGCGCTATCGTAAAATGTTCATGTATTACAGTATTAACAACAAAATAATCCCAGTTCATTTAAAGAAATATCATTTTCTTAGATTTAGACTAATACCGAAAGACATCAATCTAACTGACTTGTGCGTAAGTAAAATTTTCGTGTTATTACAAAATTAACAAATTACTTTAACTGAAAGAATTGAAAAAAGTGGACTTCCTTAGATTTACACTCAAAGTCGATTTTCTTGTAAATTAATAATTCTAACAAGGTACCGCTCATTCTGGAAATCATAACATTTTCTGATTAGCGCTAAGGTATCTTTAACATGATATTATAGCTTAAACAAATATTATTAGTAAATTAATGTAACCGAAAAAATTCAATTTCTTAGATTTAGACTCTAAGTCGTTTCTCTTGTAAATTGTAAATCAATTACTTGTACCGCTTATTGTGCAAAACATCAATTTTAGTGATCTACGCTAACGTAAAATTTTCATGTTATCACAGGAGTAACATATTCATTTAAACAAATAGCGTTTTCTTAGATTTAGACTTTAAGTCGATTTTCTTGTAACTTGTATATTAACTACTTGAGCAAAGTACCGCCTATTATGAAAATCATAAGTTTTTCTGATTTGCGCTTAGGTAAAATTTTAATGAAGTTGCAGTTTAACAAATTCATATAATCGAAAGAATTGAAAAAACTTGCACTTAATCTAACAAGGTACCGATTATTCTGAAAATCATAACTTTTTCTGATTTGCGCTAAAGTATTTTTTATATTATATTATCCATACAACCGGTGCATTTTGGATAGCACTTTCTGAGATTTAGACTTATACTGAAATACGTACATTTTTCTGATATGCGCTACCGTAAAATTTTCATGTTATTGCAGTAATAATAAATTAATATAACCGAAAGAATTGAAAAAAATTCACTTTCTTAGATTTACACTCAAAGTCGATTTTCTTGTAATTTGTATAGCAATTACTTGTACCGCTTATTGTGAAAAATATCAATTTAAGTGATCTACGGTAAAGTAAATTTTTTTTGTTTTCACAGGAATATCAAATTCATTAAACCTATTCATAAATAAAAAAATAGCACTTTCTTAGATTTAGACTTTAAATCGATTTTCTCGTAAATTGTATATTAACTACTTGAGCAAAGTACCGCTTATTATGAAAATCATAAGTTTTTCTGATTTGCGCTTAAGTAAAATTTTAACGATATTGCAGTATTAACAAATTCATATAATCGAAAGAATTTAAAAAATTTGCACTTTATAATCCTAACAAGGTACCGATTATTCTGAAAATCATAAGTTTTTCTGATTTGCGCTAAAGTAACTTTTATATTATGTTACAGTTGCAACAAATCCATACAACCGGTGCATTTGAACAGCACTTTCTTAGATTTACACTTATACTGAAATACATCAATTTTTCTGATATGCGCTACCGTAAAATTTTCATGTTATTGCAGTAATAACAAATTAATATAACCGAAAGAATTGAAAAAAAGTTCACTTTCTTAGATTTACACTCAAAGTCGAATTTCTTTTATATTGTATTGTATATTAATAATTCTAACAAGGTACCGCGTATTCTGAAAATCATAACTTTTTCTGATTTGCGCTTAAGTAACTTTAACATGATATTACAGTTTTAACAAATCCATATAACCAGGGCATTTTGAACAGCACTTTCTTAGATTTACACTTATACTGAAATACATAAGTTTTTCTGATATGCGCTAACGTAAATTTTCATGTTATTGCAGTAATAACAAATTAATATAACCGAAAAAATTGAAAAAAATTTCACTTTCTTAGATTTACACTCAAAGTCGATTTTCTTGTAACTTGTATATTAACTACTTGAGCAAAGTACCGCTTATTTTGAAAATCATAATTTTTTCTGATTTGCGCTTAGGTAAAATTTTCTTTTATATTGTATATTAATAATTCTAACAAGGTACCGCGTATTCTGAAAATCATAACTTTTTCTGATTTGCGCTTAAGTAACTTTAACACGACATTACAGTTTTAACAAATCCATATAACCAGGGCATTTTGAACAGCACTTTCTTAGATTTACATTTATACTGAAATACATAAGTTTTTCTGATATGCGCTAACGTAAATTTTCATGTTATTGCAGTAATAACAAATTAATATAACCGAAAAAATTGAAAAAAATTTCACTTTCTTAGATTTACACTCAAAGTCGATTTTCTTGTAACTTGTATATTAACTACTTGAGCAAAGTACCGCTTATTTTGAAAATCATAATTTTTTCTGATTTGCGCTTAGGTAAAATTTTCTTTTATATTGTATATTAATAATTCTAACAAGTACCGCTTATTCTGAAAATTATACCTTTTTCTGATTTGCGCTTAAGTAACTTTTACATGATATTACAGTTTTAACAAATCCATATAATCAGGGCATTTCGAACAGCACATTCCTAGATTTACACTTATACTGAAATACATAAATTTTTCCGATATGCGCTATCGTAAAATGTTCATGTTATTACAGTATTAACAACAAAATAATCCCAGTTCATTTAAAGAAATATCATTTTCTTAGATTTAGACTAATACCGAAAGACATCAATCTAACTGACTTGTGCGTAAGTAAAATTTTCGTGTTATTACAAAATTAACAAATTACTTTAACTGAAAGAATTGAAAAAAGTGGACTTCCTTAGATTTACACTCAAAGTCGATTTTCTTGTAAATTAATAATTCTAACAAGGTACCGCTCATTTTGGAAATCATAACATTTTCTGATTAGTGGTAAAGTATCTTTAACATGATATTATAGCTTTAACAAATATTATTAATAAATTAATGTAACCGAAAAAATTCAATTTCTTAGATTTAGACTCTAAGTCGTTTCTCTTGTAAATTGTAAATCAATTACTTGTACCGCTTATTGTGCAAAACATCAATTTTAGTGATCTACGCTAACGTAAAATTTTCATGTTATCACAGGAGTAACATATTCATTTAAACAAATAGCGTTTTCTTAGATTTAGACTTTAAGTCGATTTTCTTGTAACTTGTATATTAACTACTTGAGCAAAGTACCGCCTATTATGAAAATCATAAGTTTTTCTGATTTGCGCTTAGGTAAAATTTTAATGAAGTTGCAGTTTAACAAATTCATATAATCGAAAGAATTGAAAAAACTTGCACTTAATCTAACAAGGTACCGATTATTCTGAAAATCATAACTTTTTCTGATTTGCGCTAAAGTAACTTTTATATTATATTACAGTTGCAACAAATCCATACAACCGGTGCATTTTGGATAGCACTTTCTGAGATTTAGACTTATACTGAAATACGTACATTTTTCTGATATGCGCTACCGTAAAATTTTCATGTTATTGCAGTAATAACAAATTAATATAACCGAAAGAATTGAAAAAAATTCACTTTCTTAGATTTACACTCAAAGTCGATTTTCTTGTAATTTGTATAGCAATTACTTGTACCGCTTATTGTGAAAAATATCAATTTAAGTGATCTACGCTAAAGTAAATTTTTTTGTTTTCACAGGAATATCAAATTCATTAAACCTATTCATAAATAAAAAAAATAGCACTTTCTTAGATTTAGACTTTAAATCGATTTTCTCGTAAATTGTATATTAACTACTTGAGCAAAGTACCGCTTATTATGAAAATCATAAGTTTTTCGGATTTGCGCTTAAGTAAAATTTTAACGATATTGCAGTATTAACAAATTCATATAATCGAAAGAATTGAAAAAATTTGCACTTAATAATCCTAACAAGGTACCGATTATTCTGAAAATCATAACTTTTTCTGATTTGCGCTAAAGTAACTTTTATATTATATTACAGTTGCAACAAATCCATACAACCGGTGCATTTGAACAGCACTTTCTTAGATTTACACTTATACTGAAATACATCAATTTTTCTGATATGCGCTACCGTAAAATTTTCATGTTATTGCAGTAATAACAAATTAATATAACCGAAAGAATTGAAAAAAATTTCAATTTCTTAGATTTACACTCAAGGTCGGTTTTCTTGTAATTTGTATAGCAATTACTTGTACCGCTTATTGTGAAAAATATCAGTTTTAGTGATCTACGCTAAATTAAATTTTGTTTGTTATCACAGGAATATCAAATTCATTAAACCTATTCATAAATAAAAAAAATAGCACTTTCATAGATTTAGACTTTAAATCGATTTTCTCGTAAATTGTATATTAACTACTTGAGCGAAGTACCGCTTATTATGAAAATCATAAGTTTTTCTGATTTGCGCTTAAGTAAAATTTTAATGGTATTAACAAATTCATATAATCGAAAGAATTGAAAAAATTTGCACTTAATAATCCTAACAAGGTACCGATTATTCTGAAAATCAAAACTTTTTCTGATTTGCGCTAAAGTAATTTTTATATTATATTACAGTTGCAACAAATCCATACAACCGGTGCATTTGAACAGCACTTTCCTAGATTTACACTTATACTGAAATACATCAATTTTTCTGATATGCGCTACCGTAAAATTTTCATGTTATTGCAGTAATAACAAATTAATATAACCGAAAGAATTGAAAAAAATTTCACTTTCTTAGATTTACACTCAAAGTCGGTTTTCTTGTAAATTGTATATTAATAATTCTAACAAGGTATCGCTTATTCCGGAAATTATAACATTTTCTGATCAGCGCTAAAGTAACTTTAACATGATATTACAGCTTTAACAAATACATATAACTAGTGCATTTCAAATAGCACTTTCTCAGATTTAGATTTATACTGAAACGCATTAATTTTTCTAATTTGCGCTTACGTAAAATTTCCAAGTTATTACAGTATTAACAATATAACCGTAAGAATTGAAAAAAATTTCACTTTCTTAGTTTTACACTCAAAGTCGATTTTCTTGTAACTTGTATATTAACTACTTGAGCAAAGTACCGCTTATTTTGAAAATCATAAGTTTTTCTGATTTGCGCTTAGGTAAAATTTTCTTTTATATTGTATATTAATAATTCTAACAAGTACCGCTTATTCTTAAAATTATACCTTTTTCTGATTTGCGCTTAAGTAACTTTTACATGATATTACAGTTTTAACAAATCCATATAATCAGGGCATTTCGAACAGCACATTCCTAGATTTACACTTATACTGAAATACATAAATTTTTCCGATATGCGCTATCGTAAAATGTTCATGTTATTACAGTATTAACAACAAAATAATCCCAGTTCATTTAAAGAAATATCATTTTCTTAGATTTAGACTAATACCGAAAGACATCAATCTAACTGACTTGCGCGTAAGTAAAATTTTCATGTTATTACAAAATTAACAAATTAATATAACTGAAAGAATTAAAAAAAGTGGACTTCCTTAGATTTACACTCAAAGTCGATTTTCTTGTAAATAAATAATTCTAACAAGGTACCGCTTATTCTGGAAATCATAACATTTTCTGATTAGCGCTAAAGTAACTTTAACATGATATTACAGCTTTAACAAATCCATATAACTAGTGCATTTCTCAGATTTAGAATTACACTGAAAAACATAAATTTTTCTGATTTGCGCTAACGTAAAATTTTCATGTTATTACAGTATTAATAAATTAATGTAACCGAAAAAATTCAATTTCTTAGATTTAGACTCAACGTCGTTTTTCTTGTAAATTGTAAGTCAATTACTTGTACCGCTTATTGTGAAAAACATCGAATTTTAACTGACTTGCGCGTAAGTAAAATTTTCATGTTATTACAAAATTAATATCAACGAAAGAATAGAAAAAAATTTCACTTTCTTAGATTTACACTCAAAGTCGGTTTTCTTGTAAATTGTATATTAATAATTCTAACAAGGTATCGCTTATTCTGGAAATCATAACATTTTCTGATTAGCGCTAAAGTAACTTTAACATGATATTACAGCTTTAACAAATCCATATAACTAGAGGATTTCAAATAGCACTTTCTCAGATTTAGATTTATACTGAAACGCATTAATTTTCTAATTTGCGCTTACGTAAAATTTCCAAGTTATTACAGTATTAACAATATAACCGGAAGAATTGAAAAAAATTTCACGTTCTTAGTTTTATACTCAAAATCGATTTTCTTGTAAATTGTAGATTAATAATTATAACAAGGTATCGCTTATTCTGGAATTCATAACATTTTCTGATTAGCGCTAAAGTAACTTTAACATGATATTACAGCTTTAACAAATCCATATAACTAGTGCATTTCAAATAGCACTTACTCAGATTTAGATTTATACTGAAACGCATTAATTTTTCTAATTTGCGCTTACGTAAAATTTCTAAGTTATTATATTAAGTATTAACAATATAACCGGAAGAATTGAAAAAAATTTCCCTTTCTTAGATTTACACTCAAAGTCGAATTTCTTTTATATTGTATTGTATATTAAGTAACTTTAACATGATATTACAGTTTTAACAAATCCATATAACCAGGGCATTTTGAACAGCACTTTCTTAGATTTACACTTACACTGAAACACATCAATTTTTCTGATATGCGCTAACGTAGATTTTCATGTTATTGCAGTAATAACAAATTAATATAACCGAAAGAATTGAAATAAATTTCACTTTCTTAGATTAGATTTCACTTAATTCTAACAAGGTATCTCTTATTCTGGAAATCATAACATTTTCTGATTAGCGCTAAAGTAACTTTAACATGATATTACAGCTTTAACAAATCCATATAACTAGTGCATTTCAAATAGCACTTACTCAGATTTAGATTTATACTGAAGCGCATTAATTTTTCTAATTTGAGCTTATGTAAAATTTCCAAGTTATTACAGTATTAACAATATAACCGGAAGAATTGAAAAAATTTTCACTTTCTTAGTTTAACACTTAAAGTCGATTTTCTTGTAACTTGTATATTAGCTGCATGAGCAAAGTACCGCTTATTTTGAAAATCATAAGTTTTTCTGATTTGCGCTTAGGTAAAATTTTCTTTTATGTTGTATATTAATAATTCTAACAAGGTACCGCTTATTCTGAAAATGATAACTTTTTTTGATTTGCGCTTAAGAAACTTTTACATGATATTACAGTTTTAACAAATCCATATAATCAGGGCATTTCGAACAGCACATTCCTAGATTTACACTTATACTGAAATACATAAATTTTTCCGATATGCGCTATCGTAAAAGGTTCATGTTATTACAGTATTAACAACATCATAATCCCAGTTCATTTAAAGAAATATCATTTTCTTAGATTTAGACTAATACCGAAAGACATCAATCTAACTGACTTGCGAGTAAAATTTTCATGTTATTACAAAATTAACAAATAAATATAACTGAAAGAATTGAAAAAAGGGGATTTCCTTTGATTTACACTCAAGGTCGATTTTCTTGTAAATTAATAATTCTAACAAGGTACCGCTTATTCTGGAAATCATAACATTTTCTGATTAGCGCTAAAGTAAGTTTAACATGATATTACAGCTTTAACAAATCCATATAAACAGTGCTTTTCGAATAGCACTTTCTCAGATTTAGATTTATACTGAAACGGATTAGTTTTTCTAATTTGCGCTTACGTAAAATTTCCAAGTTATTACAGTATTAACAATATAACCGGAAGAATTGAAAAAAATTTCACTTTCTTAGATTTACACTCAAAGTCGAATTTCTTTTATATTGTATATTAATATTTCTAACAAGGTACCGCGTATTCTGGAAATAATAACATTTTCTGATTAGCGCTAAAGTAACTTTTACATGATATTACAGCTTTAACAAATCCATATAAATAGTGCTTTTCGCATAGCACTTTCTCAGATTTGGAATTACACTGAAAAACATAAATTTTTCTGATTTGCGCTAACGTAAAATTTTCATGTTATTACAGTATTAATAAATTAATGTAACCGAAAAAATTCAATTTCTTAGATTTAGACTCAACGTCGTTTTTCTTGTAAATTGTAAGTCAATTACTTGTACCGCTTATTGTGAAAAACATCGAATTTTAACTGACTTGCGCGTAAGTAAAATTTTCATGTTATTACAAAATTATTAACAAATTAATATCAACGAAAGAATAGAAAAATATTTCACTTTCTTAGATTTACACTCAAAGTCGGTTTTCTTGTAAATTGTATATTAATAATTCTAACAAGGTATCGCTTATTCTGGAAATCATAACATTTTCTGATTAGCGCTAAAGTAACTTTAACATAATATTACAGCTTTAACAAATCCATATAACTAGAGGATTTCAAATAGCACTTTCTCAGATTTAGATTTATACTGAAACGCATTAATTTTTCTAATTTGCGCTTACGTAAAATTTCCAAGTTATTACAGTATTAACAATATAACCGGAAGAATTGAAAAAAATTTCACTTTCTTAGTTTTATACTCAAAATCGATTTTCTTGTAAATTGTAGATTAATAATTATAACAAGGTATCGCTTATTCTGGAATTCATAACATTTTCTGATTAGCGCTAAAGTAACTTTAACATGATATTACAGCTTTAACAAATCCATATAACTAGCGCATTTCAAATAGAACTTTCACAGATTTAGATTTATACTAAACGCATGAATTTTTCTAATTTGCGCTTACGTAAAATTGCCAATTTATTGCAGTATTAACAATATGACCGGAAGAATTGAAAAAAATTTCACTTTCTTAGTTTTACACTCAAAGTCGATTTTCTTGTAAATTAATAATTCTAACAAGTACCGCTTATTCTGAAAATTATACTTTTTTCTGATTTGCGCTTAAGTAACTTTAACATGATATTACAGTTTTAACAAATCCATATAACCAGGGCATTTAGAACAGCACTTTCTTAGATTTACACTTATACTGAAACACATCAATTTTTCTGATATGCGCTAACGTAGATTTTCTAGTTATTGCAGTAAAAACAAATTAATATAACCGAAAGAATTGAAAAAAATTTCACTTTCTTAGATTTACACTCAAAGTCGGGTTTCTTGTAAATTGTATATTAATAATTCTAACAAGGTTTCGCGTATTCTGGAAATCATAACATTTTCTGATTAGCGCTAAAGTAACTTTAACATGATATTACAGCTTTAACAAATCCATATAACTAGTGCATTTCAAATAGCACTTACTCAGATTTAGATTTATACTGAAACCGATTAATTTTTCTAATTTGCGCTTACGTAAAATTTCCAAGTTATTACAGTATTAACAATATAACCGAATGAATTGAAAAAAATTTCACTTTCTTAGATTTACACTCAAAGTCGGTTTTGTTGTAAATTGTGTATTAATAATTCTAACAAGGTATCGCGTATTCTGGAAATCATAACATTTTCTGATTAGCGCTAAAGTAACTTTAACATGATATTACAGCTTTAACAAATCCATATAACTAGTGCATTTCAAATAGCACTTACTCAGATTTAGATTTATACTGAAACCGATTAATTTTTCTAATTTGCGCTTACGTAAAATTTCCAAGTTATTAGAGTATTAACAATATAACCGAATGAATTGAAAAAAATTTCACTTTCTTAGATTTACACTCAAAGTCGGTTTTGTTGTAAATTGTGTATTAATAATTCTAACAAGGTATCTCTTATTCTGGAAATCATAACATTTTCTGATTAGCGCTAAAGTAACTTTAACATGATATTACAGCTTTAACAAATCCATATAACTAGTGCATTTCAAATAGCACTTACTCAGATTTAGATTTAAACTGAAGCGCATTAATTTTTCTAATTTGAGCTGACGTAAAATTTCCACGTTATTACAGTATTAACAATATAACCGGAAGAATTGAAAAAAATTTCACTTTCTTAGTTTAACACTCAAAGTCGATTTTCTTGTAACTTGTATATTAACTACTTGAGCAAAGTACCGCTTATTTTGAAAATCATAAGTTTTTCTGATTTGCGCTTAGGTAAAATTTTCTTTTATATTGTATATTAATAATTCTAACAAGGTACCGCTTATTCTGATAATTATAACTTTTTTTGATTTGCGCTTAAGAAACTTTTACATGATATTACAGCTTTAACAAATCCATATAACTAGAGGATTTCAAATAGCACTTTCTCAGATTTAGATTTATACTGAAACGCATTAATTTTTCTAATTTGCGCTTACGTAAAATTTCCACGTTATTACAGTATTAACAATATAACCGGAAGAATTGAAAAAAATTTCACTTTCTTAGTTTTACACTCAAAATCGATTTTCTTGTAAATTGTAGATTAATAATTATAACAAGGTATCGCTTATTCTGGAATTCATAACATTTTCTGATTAGCGCTAAAGTAACTTTAACATGATATTACAGCTTTAACAAATCCATATAACTAGTGCATTTCAAATAGAACTTTCTCAGATTTAGATATATACTAAACGCATTAATTTTTCTAATTTGCGCTTACGTAAAATTTCCAAGTTATTGCAGTATTAACAATATGACCGGAAGAATTGAAAAAAATTTCACTTTCTTAGTTTTACACTCAAAGTCGATTTTCTTGTAAATTAATAATTCTAACAATTTTCATGTTATAACAAAATTATTAACAAATTAATATAACCGAAAGAATAGAAAAAAATTTCACTTTCTTAGATTTACACTCAAAGTCGGTTTTCTTGTAAATTGTATATTAATAATTCTAACAAGGTATCGCTTATTCTGAAAATTATACCTTTTTCTGATTAGCGCTAAAGTAACTTTAACATGATATTACAGCTTTAACAAATCCATATAACTAGTGCATTTCAAATAGAACTTTCTCAGATTTAGATTTATACTGAAACGCATTAATTTTTCTAATTTGCGCTTACGTAAAATTTCCAAGTTATTGCAGTATTAACAATATGACGGGAAGAATTGAAAAAAATTTCACTTTCTTAGTTTTACACTCAAAGTCGATTTTCTTGTAACTTGTGTATTAACTACTTGAGCAAAGTACCGCTTATTCTGAAAATTATAACTTTTTCTGATTTGCGCTTAAGCAACTTTTACATGATATTACAGTTTTAACAAATCCATATTATCAGGGCATTTCGAACAGCACATTCCTAGAATTACACTTATACTGAAATACATAAATTTTTGCGATATGCGCTATCGTAAAAGGTTCATGTTATTACAGTATTAACAACATCATAATCCCAGTTCATTTAAAGAAATATCATTTTCTTAGATTTAGACTAATACCGAAAGACATCAATCTAACTGACTTGCGCGTAAGTAAAATTTTCATGTTATTACAAAATTAACAAATTAATATAACTGAAAGAATTGAAAAAAGTGGACTTCCTTAGATTTACACTCAAAGTCGATTTTCTTGTAAATTAATAATTCTAACAAGGTACCGCTTATTCTGGAAATCATAACATTTTCTGATTAGCGCTAAAGTAATTTTAACATGATATTACAGCTTTAACAAATCCATATAACTAGAGCATCTCAAATAGCACTTTCTCAGATTTAGATTTATACTGAAACGCATTAATTTTTCTAATTTGCGCTTACGTAAAATTTCCAAGTTGTTACAGTATTAATAAATTAATGTAATCGAAAAAATTCAATTTCTTAGATTTAGACTCAACGTTGTTTTTCTTGTAAATTGTAAGTCAATTACTTGTACCGCTTATTGTGAAAAACATCAAATTTTAACTGACTTGCGCGTAAGTAAAATTTTCACGTTATTACAAAATTATTAACAAATTAATATAACCGAAAGAATAGAAAAAAATTTCACTTTCTTAGATTTACACTCCAAGTCGGTTTTCTTGTAAATTGTATATTAATAATTCTAACAAGGTACCGCTTATTCTGAAAATTATAACTTTTCCTGATTTGCGCTGAAGTAAATTTTACATGATATTACAGTTTTAACAAATCCATATAATCAGGGCATTTCGAGCAGCACATTCCTAGATTTACACTTATACTGAAATACATAAATTTTTCCGATATGCGCTATTGTAAAATAATCATGTTATTACAGTATTAACAACATCATAATCCCAGTTCATTTAAAGAAATATCATTTTCTTAGATTTAGACTGATACCGAAAGACATCAATCTAACTGACTTGCGCGTAAGTAAAATTTTCAGGTTATTACAAAATTAACAAAGTAATATAACTGAAAGAATTGAAAAAAGTGGACTTCCTTAGATTTACACTCAAAGTCGATTTTCTTGTAAATTAATAATTCTAACAAGGTACCGCTTATTCTGGAAATCATAACATTTTCTGATTAGCGCTAAAGTAACTTTAACATGATATTGCAGCTTTAACAAATCCATACAAACAGTGCTTTTCGAATAGCACTTTCTCAGATTTAGATTTATACTGAAACGCATTAATTTTTCTAATTTGCGCTAACGTAAAATTTCCAAGTTATTACAGTATTAACAATATAACTGAAAGAATTGAAAAAAATTTCTCTTTCTTAGATTTACACTCAAAGTCGAATTTCTTTTATATTGTATATTAATAATTCTAACAAGGTACCGCTTATTCTGAAAATTATAACTTTTTTTGATTTGCGCTTAAGAAACTTTTACATGATATTACAGTTTTAACAAATCCATATAATCAGGGCATTTCGAACAGCACATTCCTAGATTTACACTTATACTTAAATACATAAATTTTTCCGATATGCGCAATCGTAAAAGGTTCATGTTATTACAGTATTAACAACATCATAATCCCAGTTCATTTAAAGAAATATCATTTTCTTAGTTTTAGACTAATATTGAAAGACATCAATCTAACTGACTTGCGCGTAAGTAAAATTTTCATGTTATTACACAATTAACAAATTAATATAACTGAAAGAATTGAAAAAAGTGGACTTCCTTAGATTTACACTCAAAGTCGATTTCCTTGTATATTAATAATTCTAACAAGGTACCGCTTATTCTGGAAATCATAACATTTTCTGATTAGCGCTAAAGTAATTTTAACATGATAAAACAGCTTTAACAAATCCATATAACTAGAGCATTTCAAATAGCACTTTCTCAGATTTAGATTTACACTGAAACGCATTAATTTTTCTAATTTGCGCTTACGTAAAATTTCCAAGTTATTACAGTATTAATAAATTAATGTAACCGAAAAAATTCAATTTCTTAGATTTAGACTCAACGTCGTTTTTCTTGTAAATTGTAAGTCAATTACTTGTACCGCTTATTGTGAAAAACATCGAATTTTAACTGACTTGCGCGTAAGTAAAATTTTCATGTTATTACAAAATTATTAACAAATTAATATAACCGAAAGAATTGAAAAAAATCTGACTTTCTTAGATTTACACTCAAAGTCGGTTTTCTTGTAAATTGTATTTTAATAATTCTAACAAGGTGTCGCTTATTCTGGAAATCATAACATTTTCTGATTAGCGCTAAAGTAACTTTAACATAATATTACAGCTTTAACAAATCCATATAACTAGAGGATTTCAAATAGCACTTTCTCAGATTTAGATTTATACTGAAACGCATTAATTTTTCTAATTTGCGCTTACGTAAAATTTCCAAGTTATTACAGTATTAACAATATAACCGGAAGAATTGAAAAAAATTTCACTTTCTTAGTTTTACACTCAAAATCGATTTTCTTGTAAATTGTAGATTAATAATTATAACAAGGTATCGCTTATTCTGGAATTCATAACATTTTCTGATTAGCGCTAAAGTAACTTTAACATGATATTACAGCTTTAACAAATCCATATAACTAGTGCATTTCAAATAGAACTTTCTCAGATTTAGATTTATACTAAACGCATTAATTTTTCTAATTTGCGCTTACGTAAAATTTCCAAGTTATTGCAGTATTAACAATATGACCGGAAGAATTGAAAAAAATTTCACTTTCTTTGTTTTACACTCAAAGTCGATTTTCTTGTAAATTAATAATTCTAACAATTTTCATGTTATAACAAAATTATTAACAAATTAATATAACCGAAAGAATAGAAAAAAATTTCACTTTCTTAGATTTACACTCAAAGTCGGTTTTCTTGTAAATTGTATATTAATAATTCTAACAAGGTATCGCTTATTCTGAAAATTATACCTTTTTCTGATTAGCGCTAAAGTAACTTTAACATGATATTACAGCTTTAACAAATCCATATAACTAGTGCATTTCAAATAGAACTTTCTCAGATTTAGATTTATACTGAAACGCATTAATTTTTCTAATTTGCGCTTACGTAAAATTTCCAAGTTATTGCAGTATTAACAATATGACGGGAAGAATTGAAAAAAATTTCACTTTCTTAGTTTTACACTCAAAGTCGATTTTCTTGTAACTTGTGTATTAACTACTTGAGCAAAGTACCGCTTATTCTGAAAATTATAACTTTTTCTGATTTGCGCTTAAGCAACTTTTACATGATATTACAGTTTTAACAAATCCATATAATCAGGGCATTTCGAACAGCACATTCCTAGAATTACACTTATACTGAAATACATAAATTTTTGCGATATGCGCTATCGTAAAAGGTTCATGTTATTACAGTATTAACAACATCATAATCCCAGTTCATTTAAAGAAATATCATTTTCTTAGATTTAGACTAATACCGAAAGACATCAATCTAACTGACTTGCGCGTAAGTAAAATTTTCATGTTATTACAAAATTAACAAATTAATATAACTGAAAGAATTGAAAAAAGTGGACTTCCTTAGATTTACACTCAAAGTCGATTTTCTTGTAAATTAATAATTCTAACAAGGTACCGCTTATTCTGGAAATCATAACATTTTCTGATTAGCGCTAAAGTAATTTTAACATGATATTACAGCTTTAACAAATCCATATAACTAGAGCATCTCAAATAGCACTTTCTCAGATTTAGATTTATACTGAAACGCATTAATTTTTCTAATTTGCGCTTACGTAAAATTTCCAAGTTGTTACAGTATTAATAAATTAATGTAATCGAAAAAATTCAATTTCTTAGATTTAGACTCAACGTTGTTTTTCTTGTAAATTGTAAGTCAATTACTTGTACCGCTTATTGTGAAAAACATCAAATTTTAACTGACTTGCGCGTAAGTAAAATTTTCACGTTATTACAAAATTATTAACAAATTAATATAACCGAAAGAATAGAAAAAAATTTCACTTTTTTAGATTTACACTCCAAGTCGGTTTTCTTGTAAATTGTATATTAATAATTCTAACAAGGTACCGCTTATTCTGAAAATTATAACTTTTCCTGATTTGCGCTGAAGTAAATTTTACATGATATTACAGTTTTAACAAATCCATATAATCAGGGCATTTCGAACAGCACATTCCTAGATTTACACTTATACTGAAATACATAAATTTTTCCGATATGCGCTATTGTAAAATAATCATGTTATTACAGTATTAACAACATCATAATCCCAGTTCATTTAAAGAAATATCATTTTCTTAGATTTAGACTGATACCGAAAGACATCAATCTAACTGACTTGCGCGTAAGTAAAATTTTCAGGTTATTACAAAATTAACAAAGTAATATAACTGAAAGAATTAAAAAAAGTGGACTTCCTTAGATTTACACTCAAAGTCGATTTTCTTGTAAATTAATAATTCTAACAAGGTACCGCTTATTCTGGAAATCGTAACATTTTTTGATTAGCGCTAAAGTAACTTTAACATGATATTGCAGCTTTAACAAATCCATACAAACAGTGCTTTTCGAATAGCACTTTCTCAGATTTAGATTTATACTGAAACGGATTAGTTTTTCTAATTTGCGCTTACGTAAAATTTCCAAGTTATTACAGTATTAACAATATAACCGGAAGAATTGAAAAAAATTTCACTTTCTTAGATTTACACTCAAAGTCAAATTTCTTTTATATTGTATATTAATATTTCTTACAAGGTACCGCGTATTCTGAAAATTATAACTTTTTCTGATTTGCGCTTAAGTAACTTTAACATGATATTACGGTTTTAACAAATCCATATAACCAGGGCATTTAGAACAGCACTTTCTTAGATTTACACTTATACTGAAACACATCAATTTTTCTGATATGCGCTAACGTAGATTTTCATGTTATTGCAGTAATAACAAATTAATATAACCGAAAGAATTGAAAAAAATTTCACTTTCTTAGATTTACACTCAAAGTCGGGTTTCTTGTAAATTGTATATTAATAATTCTAACAAGGTATCGCGTATTCTGGAAATCATAACATTTTCTGATTAGCGCTAAAGTAACTTTAACATGATATTACAGCTTTAACAAATCCATATAACTAGTGCATTTCAAAAAGCACTTACTCAGATTTAGATTTATACTGAAACCGATTAATTTTTCTAATTTGCGCTTACGTAAAATTTCCAACTTATTACAGTATTAACAATTAAACCGAATGAATTGAAAAAAATTTCACTTTCTTAGATTTACACTCAAAGTCGGTTTTGTTGTAAATTGTGTATTAACTACTTGAGCAAAGTACCGCTTATTTTGAAAATCATAAGTTTTTCTGATTTGCGCTTAGGTAAAATGTTCATGTTATTACAGTATTAAAAACATCATAATCCCAGTTCATTTAAAGAATTATCATTTTCTTAGATTTAGACTAATACCGAAAGACATCAATCTATATGACTTGCGCGTAAGTAAAATTTTCATGTTATTACAAAATTAACAAATTAATATAACTGAAAGAATTGAAAAAAGTGGACTTCCTTAGATTTACACTCAAAGTCGATTTTCTTGTAAATTAATAATTCTAACAAAGTACCGCTTATTCTGGAAATCATAACATTTTCTGATTATATTACAACTTTAACAAATCCATATAAACAGTGCTTTTCGAATAGCACTTTCTCAGATTTAGAATTACACTGAAAAACATCTGATTTGCGCTAACGTAAAATTTTCATGTTATTACAGTATTAATAAATTAATGTAATCGAAAAAATTCAATTTCTTAGATTTAGACTCAAAGTCGTTTTTCTTGTAAATTGTAAGTCAATTACTTGTACCGCTTATTATGACAAATATCGAATTTTAACTGACATGCGCGTAAGTAAAATTTTCATGTTATTACAAAATTATTAAAAAAGAGATTAGAGCTAAAGTAACTTTAACATGATTATACAGCTTTAACAAATCCATATAACTAGTGCATTTCAAATAGCACTTTCTTAGATTTAGAATTACACTGAAAAACATCAATTTTTCTGATTTGCGCTAACGTAAAATTTTCATGTTATTACAGTATTAATAAATTAATGTAATCGAAAAAATTAAATATTTTAGATTTAGATACAACGTCGTTTTTCTTGTAAATTGTAAGTCAATTACTTGTACCGCTTATTGTGAAAAACATCGAGTTTTAACTGACTTGCGCGCAAGTAAAATTTTCATGTTATTACAAAATTATTAACAAATTAATAAAACCGAAAGAATTGAAAAAAGTGGACTTCCTTCGATTTACACTCAAAGTTGATTTTCTTGTAAATTAATAATTCTAACAAGGTACCGCTTATTCTGGAAATCATAACATTTTCTGATTAGCGCTAAAGTAATTTTAACATGATATTACAGCTTTAACAAATCCACATAAACAGTGCTTTTCGAATAGCACTTTCTCAGCTTTAGAATTACACTGAAAAACATCAATTTTTCTGATTTGCGCTACCGTACAATTTTCGTGTTATTGCAGTAATAAAAAATTAATATAACAGAAAGAATTGAAAAAAATTCTACTTTATTACATTTACACTCAAAGTCGATTTTCTTTTATATTGTATATTAAAAATTCTAACAAGGTACCGCTTATTCTGAAAATTATAACTTTTTCTGATTTGCGCTTAAGTAGCTTTTACATGATATTACAGTTTCACAAATCCATATAATCAGGGCATTTCGAACAGCACTTTCCTAGATTTACACTTATACTGAAATACATCAAATTTTCCGATATGCGCTATCGTTAAATGTTCATGTTACTACAGTATTAACAACATCATAATCCCAGTTCATTTAAAGAAATGTCATTTTCTTAGATTTCGACTAATACCGAAAGACATCAATCTAACTGACTTGCGCGTAAGTAGAATTTTCATGTTATTACAAAACTAACAAATTAATATAACTGAAAGAATTGAAAAAAGTGGACTCAAAGTCGATTTTCTTGTAAATTAATAATTCTAACAAGGTACCGCTTATTCTGGAAATCATAACATTTTCTGATTAGCGCTAAAGTAATTTTAACACGATATTACAGCTTTAACAAATCCATATAAACAGTGCTTTTCGAATAGCACTTTCTCAGATTTAGAATTACACTGAAAAACATCAATTTTTCTGATTTGCGCTAACGTAAAATTTTCATGTTATGACAGTATTAATAAATTAATGTAACCGAAAAAATTCAATTTCTTAGATTTAGACTCAAAGTCGTTTTTCTTGTAAATTGTAAGTCAATTGTGCCGCTTATTGTTAAAAACATCAAATTTTAACTGACTTGCGCGTAAGTAAAATTTTCTTGTTATTACAAAATTATTAACAAATTAATATATTAATAATAAAAATAGAAAAAAGTGGACTTCCTTAAATTTACACTCAAAATCGATTTTCTTGTAAATTGTAGTATAATAATTATAACAAGGTATCGCTTATTCTGAAAATCATAACATTTTCTGATTAGCGCTAAAGTAACTTTAACATGATATTACAGCTTTAACAAATCCATATAACTAGTGCATTTCAAATAGCACTTTCTCAGATTTAGATTTATACTGAAACGCATTAATTTTTCTAATTTGCGCTAACGTAAAATTTCCAAGTTATTCCAGTGTTAACAATATAACTGAAAGAATTGAAAAAAATTTCTCTTTCTTAGATTTACACTCAAAGTCGATTTTCTTGTAACTGAGCAAAGTACCGCTTATTTTGAAAATCATAAGTTTTTCTGATTTGCGCTTAGGTAAAATTTTAATGATATTGCAGTTTAAAAAATTCATATAATCGAAAAATCGATTCAAAAGAATTAAAAAAACTTGCACTTAATAGTCCTAACAAGGTACCGATTATTCTGAAATTCGAATAGCACTTTCTTAGATTTAGACTTATACTGAAATACATAAATTTTTCTGATATGCGCTACCGTACAATTTTCGTGTTATTGCAGTAATAAAAAATTAATATAACAGAAAGAATTGAAAAAAATTCTACTTTATTACATTCACACTCAAAGTCGATTTTCTTTTATATTGTATATTAATAATTCTAACAAGGTATCGCTTATTCTGGAAATCATAACATTTTGTGATTAGCGCTAAAGTAACTTTAACATGATATTACAGTTTTCACAAATCCATATAATCAGGGCATTTCGAACAGCACTTTCCTAGATTTACACTTATACTGAAATACATCAAATTTTCCGATATGCGCTATCGTTAAATGTTCATGTTATTACAGTATTAACAACATCATAATCCCAGTTCATTTAAAGAAATATCATTTTCTTAGATTTCGACTAATACCGAAAGACATCAATCTAACTGACTTGCACGTAAGTAAAATTTTCATGTTATTACAAAACTAACAAATTAATATAACTGAAAGAATTGAAAAAAGTAGACTCAAAGTCGATTTTCTTGTAAATTAATAATTCTAACAAGGTATCGCTTATTCTGGAAATCATAACATTTTCTGATTAGCGCTAAAGTAATTTTAACATGATATTACAGCTTTAACAAAACAGCTTTTAAATTGTAGATTAATAATTATAACAAGGTATCGCTTATTCTGGAAATCATAACATTTTCTGATTAGCGCTAAAGTAATTTTAACATGATATTACAGCTTTAACAAATCCATATAAACAGTGCTTTTCGAATAGCACTTTCTCAGATTTAGAATTACACTGAAAAACATAAATTTTTCTGATTTGCGCTAACGTAAAATTTTCATGTTAATACAGTATTAATAAATTAATGTAATCGAAAAAATTCAATTTCTTAGATTTAGACTCAAAGTCGTTTTTCTTGTAAATTGTAAGTCAATTGTGCCGCTTATTGTTAAAAACATCAAATTTTAACTGACTTGCGCGTAAGTAAAATTTTCTTGTTATTACAAAAAGTGGACTTCCTTAAATTTACACTCGAAATCGATTTTCTTGTAAATTGTAGATTAATAATTATAACAAGGTATCGCTTATTCTGGAAATCATAACATTTTCTGATTAGCGCTAAAGTAACTTTAACATGATATTACAGCTTTAACAAATCCATATAACTAGTGCATTTCAAATAGCACTTTCTCAGATTTAGATTTATACTGAAACGCATTAATTTTTCTAATTTGCGCTAACGTAAAATTTCCAAGTTATTACAGTGTTAACAATATAACTGAAAGAATTGAAAAAAATGTCTCTTTCTTAGATTTACACTCAAAGTCGATTTTCTTGTAACTGAGCAAAGTACCGCTTATTTTGAAAATCATAACATATTCTGATTTGCGCTTAGGTAAAATTTTAATGATATTGCAGTTTAAAAAATTCATATAATCGAAAAATCGATTCAAAAGAATTGAAAAAACTTGCACTTAATAGTCCTAACAAGGTACCGATTATTCTGAAATTCGAATAGTACTTTCTTAGATTTAGACTTATACTGAAATACATCAATTTTTCTGATATGCGCTACCGTACAATTTTCGTGTTATTGCAGTAATAAAAAATTAATATAACAGAAAGAATAGAAAAAAATTCTACTTTATTACATTTACACTCAAAGTCGATTTTCTTTTATATAGTATATTAATAATTCTAACAAGGTATCGCTTATTCTGGAAATCATAACATTTTCTGATTAGCGCTAAAGTAACTTTAACATGATATTACAGTTTTCACAAATCCATATAATCAGGGCATTTCGAACAGCACTTTTCTAGATTTACACTTATACTGAAATACATAAAATTTTCCGATATGCGCTATCGTTAAATGTTCATGTTATTACAGTATTAACAACATCATAATCCCAGTTCATTTAAAGAAATATCATTTTCTTAGATTTCGACTAATACCGAAAGACATCAATCTAACTGACTTGCACGTAAGTAAAATTTTCATGTTATTACAAAACTAACAAATTAATATAACTGAAAGAATTGAAAAAAGTAGACTCAAAGTCGATTTTCTTGTAAATTAATAATTCTAACAAGGTATCGCTTATTCTGGAAATCATAACATTTTCTGATTAGCGCTAAAGTAATTTTAACATGATATTACAGCTTTAACAAAACAGCTTTTAAATTGTAGATTAATAATTATAACAAGGTATCGCTTATTCTGGAAATCATAACATTTTCTGATTAGCGCTAAAGTAATTTTAACATGATATTACAGCTTTAACAAATCCATATAAACAGTGCTTTTCGAATAGCACTTTCTCAGATTTAGAATTACACTGAAAAACATAAATTTTTCTGATTTGCGCTAACGTAAAATTTTCATGTTAATACAGTATTAATAAATTAATGTAATCGAAAAAATTCAATTTCTTAGATTTAGACTCAACGTCGTTTTTCTTGTAAATTGTAAGTCAATTCCTTGTACCGCTTATTGTGACAAACATCGAATTTTAACTGACTTGCGCGTAAGTAAAATTTTCATGTTATTACAAAATTATTAACAAATTAATATGAGAATTGAAAAAAGTGGACTTCCTTAGATCTACACTCAAAGTCGATTTTCTTGTAAATTAATAATTCTAACAAGGTATCGCTTATTCTGGAAATCATAACATTTTCTGATTAGCGCTAAAGTAACTTTAACATGATATTACAGCTTTAACAAATCCATATAACTAGTGCGTTTCAAATAGCACTTTCTCAGATTTAGATTTATACTGAAAACCATCAATTTTTCTGATTTGCGCTAACGTAAAATTTTCATGTTATTAGAGTATTAATAAATTAATGTAATCGAAAAAATTCAATTTCTTAGATTTAGACTCAACGTCGTTTTTCTTGTTAATTGTAAGTCAATTCCTTGTACCGCTTATTGTGACAAACATCGAATTTTAACTGACTTGCGCGTAAGTAAAATTTTCATGTTATTACAAAATTATTAACAAATTAATATAACCGAAAGAATTGAAAAAAGTGGACTTCCTTAGATTTACACTCAAAGTCGATTTTCTTGTAAATTAATAATTCTAACAAGGTATCGCTTATTCTGGAAATCATAACATTTTTTGATTTGCGCTAAATTAACTTTAACATGATATTACAACTTTAACAAATCCATATAAACAGTGCTTTTCGAATAGCACTTTCTCAAATTTAGAATTACACTGAAAAACATCAATTTTTCTGATTTGCGCTAACGTAAAATTTTCATGTTATTACAGTATTAATAAATTAATGTAATCGAAAAAATTCAATTTCTTAGATTTAGACTCAACGTCGTTTTTCTTGTAAATTGTAAGTCAATTACTTGTACCGCTAATTGTGACAAACATCGAATTTTAACTGACTTGCGCGTAAGTAAAATTTTCATGTTATTACAAAATTATTAACAAATTAATATAAGCGAAAGAATTGAAAAAAGTGGACTTCCTTAGATTTACACTCAAAGTCGATTTTCTTGTAAATTAATAATTCTAACAAGGTATCGCTTATTCTGGAAATCATAACATTTTCTGATTAGCGCTAAAGTAACTTTAACATGATATTACAGCTTTAACAAATCCATATAACTAGTGCATTTCAAATAGCACTTTCTCAGATTTAGATTTATACTGAAAACCATTAATTTTTCTGATTTGCGCTAACGTAAAATTTTCATGTTATTAGAGTATTAATAAATTAATGTAATCGAAAAAATTCAATTTCTTAGATTTAGACTCAACGTCGTTTTTCTTGTAAATTGTAAGTCAATTCCTTGTACCGCTTATTGTGACAAACATCGAATTTTAACTGACTTGCGCGTAAGTAAAATTTTCATGTTATTACAAAATTATTAACAAATTAATATAACCGAAAGAATTGAAAAAAGTGGACTTCCTTAGATTTACACACAAAGTCGATTTTCTTGTAAATTAATAATTCTAACAAGGTACCGCCTATTCTGGAAATCATAACATTTTCTGATTAGCGCTAAAGTAATTTTAACATGATATTACAGTTTTAACAAATTCACATAAACAGTGCTTTTCGAATAGCACTTTCTCAGATTTAGAACTACACTGAAAAACATCAATTTTTCTGATTTGCGCTAACGTAAAATTTTCATGTTAATACAGTATTAATAAATTAATGTAACCGAAAAAATTCAATTTCTTAGATTTAGACTCAAAGTCGTTTTTCTTGTAAATTGTAAGTCAATTGTGCCGCTTATTGTTAAAAACATCAAATTTTAACTGACTTGCGCGTAAGTAAAATTTTCTTTTTATTACAAAATTATTAACAAATTAATATATTATTATTAAAAATAGAAAAAAGTGGACTTCCTTAAATTTACACTCAAAATCGATTTTCTTGTAAATTGTAGATTAATAATTATAACAAGTTATCGCTTATTCTGGAAATCATAACATTTTCTGATTAGCGCTAAAGTAACTTTAACATGATATTACAGCTTTAAAAAATCCATATAACTAGTGCATTTCAAATAGCACTTTCTCAGATTTAGATTTATACTGAAACGCATTATTTTTTCTAATTTGCGCTAACGTAAAATTTCCAAGTTATTACAGTATAAACAATATAACTGAAAGAATTGAAAAAAATTTCTCTTTCTTAGCTTTACACTCAAAGTCGATTTTCTTGTAACTTGTATATTAACTACTTGAGCAAAGTACCGCTTATTTTGAAAATCATAAGTTTTTCTGATTTGCGCTTAGGTAAAATTTTAATGATATTGCAGTTTAAAAAATTCATATAATCGAAAAATCGATTCAAAAGGATTGAAAAAACTTGCACTTACTAGTCCTAACAAGGTACCGATTATTCTGAATTTCGATTAGCACTTTCTGAGATTTAGACTTATACTGAAATACATCAATTTTTCTGATATGCGCTACCGTACAATTTTCGTGTTATTGCAGTATTAACAACATCATAATCCCAGTTCATTTAAAGAAATATCATTTTCTTAGATTTCGACTAATACCGAAAGACATCAATCAACTGACTTGCACGTAAGTAAAATTTTCATGTTATTACAAAACTAACAAATTAATATAACTGAAAGAATTGAAAAAAGTGGACTCAAAGTCGATTTTCTTCTAAATTAATAATTCTAACAAGGTACCGCTTATTCTGGAAATCATAACATATTCTGATTAGCGCTAAAGTAATTTTAACATGATATTACAGCTTTAACAAATCCATATAAACAGTGCTTTTCGAATAGCACTTTCTCAGATTTAGAACTACACTGAAAAACATCAATTTTTCTGATTTGCGCTAACGTAAAATTTTCATGTTATTACAGTATTAATAAATTAATGTAACCGAAAAAATTCAATTTCTTAGATTTAGACTCAAAGTCGTTTTTCTTGTAAATTGTAAGTCAATTGTGCCGCTTATTGTTAAAAACATCAAATTTTAACTGACTTGCGCGTAAGTAAAATTTTCTTGTTATTACAAAATTATTAACAAATTAATATATTAATAATAAAAATAGAAAAAAGTGAACTTCCTTTAATTTACACTCAAAATCGATTTTCTTGTAAATTATAAGATTAATAATTATAACATGGTATCGCTTATTCTGGAAATTATAACATTTTCTGATTAGCGCTAGAGTAACTTTAACATGATATTACAGCTTTAACAAATCCATACAACCGGTGAATTTCGAATAGCACTTTCTCAGATTTAGATTTATACTGAAACGCATTAATTTTTCTAATTTGCGCTAACGTAAAATTTCCAAGTTATTACAGTATTAACAATATAACTGAAAGAATTGAAAAAAATTTCTCTTTCTTAGATTTACACTCAAAGTCGAATTTCTTTTATATTGTATATTAATATTTCTAACAAAGTACCGCGTATTCTGAAAATTATAACTTTTTCTGATTTGCGCTAAAGTAACTTTAACATGATATTACAGTTTTAACAAATCCATATAACCAATGCATTTTGAACAGCACTTTCTTAGATTTACACTTATACTGAAACACATCAATTTTTCTGATATGCGCTAACGTAGATTTTCATGTTATTGCAGTAATAACAAATTAATATAACCGAAAGAATTGAAAAAAATTCCACTTCCTTAGATTTACACTCAAAATCGATTTTCTTTTATATTGTATATTAATAATTCTAACAAGGTACCGCTTATTCTGAAAATTAAAACTTTTTCTGATTTGCGCTTAAGTAACTTTTACATGATATTACAGTTTTAACAAATCCATATATCCAGGGCAGTTTAACAAATTCATATAATCGAAAGAGTTGAAAAAACTTGCACTTAATAGTCCTAACAAGGTACCTATTATTCTAAAAATTATATCATCGCATTGTTCAGATTTGCGCTATAGTAACTTTTATATGATATTACAGTTTCAACAAATCCATACAACCGGTGAATTTCGAATAGCACTTTCTCAGATTTAGATTTATACTGAAACGCATTAATTTTTCTAATTTGCGCTAACGTTATTACAGTATTAACAATATAACTGAAAGAATTGAAAAAAATGTCTCTTTCTTAGATTTACACTCAAAGTCGAATTCCTTTTATATTGTATATTAATAATTCTAACAAGGTACCGCGTATTCTGAAAATTATAACTTTTTCTGATTTGCGCTTAAGTAACTTTAACATGATAATACAGTTTTAACAAATCCATATAATCGGGGCATTTCGAACAGCTCTTTCCTAGATTTACACTTATACTGAATTACATCAATTTTTCTAATTTGCGCTAACGTAAAATTTCCAAGTTATTACAGTATTAACAATATAACTGAAAGAATTGAAAAAAATTTCTCTTTCTTAGATTTACACTCAAAGTCGAATTCCTTTTATATTGTATATTAATAATTCTAACAAGGTACCGCGTATTCTGAAAATTATTACTTTTTCTGATTAGCGCTTAAATAACTTTAACATGAGAATACAGTTTTAACAAATCCATATAATCGGGGCATTTCGAACAGCACTTTCCTAGATTTACACTTATACTGAAATACATCAATTTTTCTGATATGCGCTACAGTACAATTTTCATGTTATTGCAGTAATAACAAATATATAACAGAAAGAATTGAAAAAAATTCCACTTTCTTAGATTAACACACAATATCGATTTTCTTTTATATTGTATATAAATAATTCTAACCAGGTACCGCTTATTCTGAAAATTAAAACTTTTTCTGATTTGCGCTTAAGTAACTTTAACATGATATTACAGTTTTAACAAATCCATATATCCAGGGCAGTTTAACAAATTCATATAATCGAAAGAGTTGAAAAAACTTGCACTTAATAGTCCTAACAAGGTACCTATTATTCTAAAAATTATATCATCGCATTGTTCAGATTTGCGCTTTTATATGATATTACAGTTTTAACAAATCCATACAACCGGTGAATTTCGAATAGCACTTTCTGAGATTTAGACTTATACTGAAAGACATAAATTTTTCTGATATGCGCTGCAGTACAATTTTCATGTTATTGCAGTAATAACAAATTAATATAACCGAAAGAATTGAAAAAAATTCCACTTTCTTAGATTAACACTCAAAATCGATTTTCTTTTATATTGTATATTAATAATTTTAACAAGGTACCGCTTATTTTGAAAATTATAACTTTTTCTGATTTGCGCTTAAGTAACTTTAACATGATAATACAGTTTTAACAAATCCATATAATCGGGGCATTTCGAACAGCACTTTCCTAGATTTACACTTATACTGAATTACATCAATTTTTCTGATATGCGCTATCGTAAAATTTTCATGTTATTGCAGTAATAACAAATTAATATAACCGAAAGAGTTGAAAAAAATTCCACTTTCTTAGATTTACACTCAAAATCGATTTTCTTTTATATTGTATATTAATAATTCTAACAAGGTACCGCTTATTCTGAAAATTAAAACTTTTTCTGATTTGCGCTTAAGTAACTTTAACATGATATTACAGTTTTAACAAATCCATATATCCAGGGCAGTTTAACAAATTCATATAATCGAAAGAGTTGAAAAAACTTGCACTTAATAGTCCTAACAAGGTACCTATTATTCTAAAAATTATATCATCGCATTGTTCAGATTTGCGCTTTTATATGATATTACAGTTTTAACAAATCCATACAACCGGTGAATTTCGAATAGCACTTTCTGAGATTTAGACTTATACTGAAAGACATAAATTTTTCTGATATGCGCTATCGTAAAATTTTCATGTTATTGCAGTAATAACAAATTAATATAACCGAAAGAATTTAAAAAAATTCCACTTTCTTAGATTAACACTCAATGTCGATTTTCTTTTATATTGTATATAAATAATTCTAACAAGGTACCGCTTATTTTGAAAATTATAACTTTTTCTGATTTGCGCTTAAGTAACTTTAACATGATAATACAGTTTTAACAAATCCATATAATCGGGGCATTTCGAACAGCACTTTCCTAGATTTACACTTATACTGAATTACATCAATTTTTCTGATATGCGCTATCGTAAAATTTTCATGTTATTGCAGTAATAACAAATTAATATAACCGAAAGAGTTGAAAAAAATTCCACTTTCTTAGATTTACACTCAAAATCGATTTTCTTTTATATTGTATATTAATAATTCTAACAAGGTACCGCTTATTCTGAAAATTAAAACTTTTTCTGATTTGCGCTTAAGTAACTTTAACATGATATTACAGTTTTAACAAATCCATATATCCAGGGCAGTTTAACAAATTCATATAATCGAAAGAGTTGAAAAAACTTGCACTTAATAGTCCTAACAAGGTACCTATTATTCTAAAAATTATATCATCGCATTGTTCAGATTTGCGCTTTTATATGATATTACAGTTTTAACAAATCCATACAACCGGTGAATTTCGAATAGCACTTTCTGAGATTTAGACTTATACTGAAAGACATAAATTTTTCTGATATGCGCTGCAGTACAATTTTCATGTTATTGCAGTAATAACAAATTAATATAACCGAAAGAATTGAAAAAAATTCCACTTTCTTAGATTAACACTCAAAATCGATTTTCTTTTATATTGTATATTAATAATTTTAACAAGGTACCGCTTACAATACAAATTAATATAACCGAACCGAACGCTTACGGTACAAATTAATATAACCGAAAATATTCAATTTCTTAGATTTAAACTCAATGTCGATTTTCTTGTAATTTGTATAGCAATTACTTGTACCGCTTATTGTGAAAAACATCAATTTTAGTGATCTACGCTAAAGTAAAATTTTTTTATTATCACAGGAATATCAAATTCATTAAACCTATTCATTTAAAAAAATAGCACTTTCTTAGATTTAGACTTTAAGTCGATTTTCTCGTAAATTGTATATTAACTATTTGAGCAAAGTACCGCTTATTATGAAAATCATAAGTTTTTCTGATTTGCGCTTAGGTAAAATTATAATGATATTGCAGTTTAAAAACTTCATATGATCGAAAAACCAAATCAAAAGAATTGAAAAAACTTCCACTTAATAGTCCTAACAAGGTACCGATTATTCTGAAAATCATAACTTTATCGGTGAATTTCGCATAGCACTTTTAGAGATTTTGACTTATACTGAAATGCATCAATTTTTCTGATATGCGCTATCGTAAAATGTTCATGTTATTACAGTATTAACAACATCATAATCCCAGTTCATTTAAATAAATAGCATTTTCTTAGATTTAGACTAATACCGAAAGACATCAATCTAACTGACTTGCGCGTAAGTAAAATTTTCATTATATTACAAAACTAACAAATTGATATAACTGAAAGAATTGAAAAAAGTGGACTCAAAGTCGATTTTCTTGTAAATTAATAATTCTAACAAGGTACCGCTTATTCTGGAAATCATAACATTTTCTGATTAGCGCTAAAGTAACTTTAACACGATATTACAGCTTTAACAAATCCATATAACTAGTGCATTTCAAATAGCACTTTCTCAGATTTAGATTTATACAGAAACGCATTAATTTTTCTAATTTGCGCTAACGTTATTACAGTATTAACAATATAACTGAAAGAATTGAAAAAAATTTCTCTTTCTTAGATTTACACTCAAAGTCGAATTCCTTTTATATTGTATATTAATAATTCTAACAAGGTACCGCGTATTCTGAAAATTATAACTTTTTCTGATTTGCGCTTAAGTAACTTTAACATGATAATACAGTTTTAACAAATCCATATAATCGGGGCATTTCGAACAGCACTTTCCTAGATTTACACTTATACTGAATTACATCAATTTTTCTGATATGCGCTATCGTAAAATTTTCATGTTATTGCAGTAATAACAAATTAATATAACAGAAAGAGTTGAAAAAAATTCCACTTCCTTAGATTTACACTCAAAATCGATTTTTTTTTTATATTGTATATTAATAATTCTAACAAGGTAGCGCTTATTCTGATAATTATAACTTTTTCTGATTTGCGCTTAAGTAACTTTAACATGATATTACAGTTTTAACAAATCCATATATCCAGGGCAGTTTAACAAATTCATATAATCGAAAGAGTTGGAAAAACTTGCACTTAATAGTCCTAACAAGGTACCTATTATTCTAAAAATTATATCATCGCATTGTTCAGATTTGCGCTATAGTAACTTTTATATGATATTACAGTTTTAACAAATCCATACAACCGGTGAATTTCGAATAGCACTTTCTCAGATTTAGATTTATACTGAAACGCATTAATTTTTCTAATTTGCGCTAACGTTATTACAGTATTAACAATATAACTGAAAGAATTGAAAAAAATGTCTCTTTCTTAGATTTACACTCAAAGTCGAATTCCTTTTATATTGTATATTAATAATTCTAACAAGGTACCGCGTATTCTGAAAATTATTACTTTTTCTGATTAGCGCTTAAATAACTTTAACATGATAATACAGTTTTTACAAATCCATATAATCGGGGCATTTCGAACAGCACTTTCCTAGATTTTCACTTATACTGAAATACATCAATTTTTCTGATATGCGCTACAGTACAATTTCATGTTATTGCAGTAATAACAAATTAATATAACAGAAAGAATTGAAAAAAATTCCACTTTCTTAGATTAACACACAATATCGATTTTCTTTTATATTGTATATTAATAATTCTAACAAGGTACCGCTTATTCTGAAAATTAAAACGTTTTCTGATTTGCGCTTAAGTAACTTTAACATGATATTACAGTTTTAACAAATCCATATATCCAGGGCAGTTTAACAATTTCATATAATCGTAAGAGTTGAAAAAACTTGCACTTAATAGTCCTAACAAGGTACCTATTATTCTAAAAATTATATCATCGCATTGTTCAGATTTGCGCTATAGTAACTTTTATATGATATTACAGTTTTAACAAATCCATACAACCGGTGAATTTCGAAAAGCACTTTCTCAGATTTAGATTTATACTGAAACGCATTAATTTTTCTAATTTGCGCTAACGTAAAATTTCCAAGTTATTACAGTATTAACAATATAACTGAAAGAATTGAAAAACATGTCTCTTTCCTAGATTTACACTCAAAGTCGAATTCCTTTTATATTGTATATTAATAATTCTAACAAGGTACCGCGTATTCTGAAAATTATAACTTTTTCTGATTTGCGCTTAAGTAACTTTAACATGAGAATACAGTTTTAACAAATCCATATAATCGGGGCATTTCGAACAGCACTTTCCTAGATTTACACTTATACTGAAATACATCAATTTTTCTGATATGCGCTACAGTACAATTTCATGTTATTGCAGTAATAACAAATTAATATAACAGAAAGAATTGAAAAAAATTCCACTTTCTTAGATTAACACACAATATCGATTTTCTTTTATATTGTATATAAATAATTGTAACAAGGTACCGCTTATTCTGAAAATTATAACATTTTCTGATTAGCGCTAAAGTAACTTTAACATGATATTACAGCTTTAAAAAATCCATATAAACAGTGCTTTTCGAATAGCACTTTCTCAAATTTAGAATTACACTGAAAAACATCAATTTTTCTAATTTGTATTTTCTAAAAGTATTAACAATTTCATATAACCAGTTCATTTAAAGAAATATCATTTTCTTAGATTTAGACTAATACCGAAAGACATCAATCTAACTGACTTGCGCGTAAGTAAAATTTTCATGTTATTACAAAATTATTAACAAATTAATATAACCAATTTTTCTAATTTGCGCTAACGTTATTACAGTATTAACAATATAACTGAAAGAATTGAAAAAAATGTCTCTTTCTTAGATTTACACTCAAAGTCGAATTCCTTTTATATTGTATATTAATAATTCTAACAAGGTACCGCGTATTCTGAAAATTATAACTTTTTCTGATTTGCGCTTAAGTAGCTTTAACATGATAATACATACAGTTTTATCAAATCCATATAATCGGGGAATTTCGAAAAGCACTTTCCTAGATTTACGCTTATACTGAAATACATCAAATTTTCTGATATGCGCTACAGTACAATTTTCATGTTATTGCAGTAATAACAAATTAATATAACAGAAAGGATTGAAAAAAATTCCACTTTCTTAGATTAACACACAATATCGATTTTCTTTTATATTGTATATTAATAATTCTAACAAGGTACCGCTTATTCTGAAAATTAAAACGTTTTCTGATTTGCGCTTAAGTAACTTTAACATGATATTACAGTTTTAACAAATCCATATATCCAGGGCAGTTTAACAAATTCATATAATCGTAAGAGTTGAAAAAACTTGCACTTAATAGTCCTAACAAGGTACCTATTATTCTAAAAATTATATCATCGCATTGTTCAGATTTGCGCTATAGTAACTTTTATATGATATTACAGTTTTAACAAATCCATACAACCGGTGAATTTCGAAAAGCACTTTCTCAGATTTAGATTTATACTGAAACGCATTAATTTTTCTAATTTGCGCTAACGTAAAATTTCCAAGTTATTACAGTATTAACAATATAACTGAAAGAATTGAAAAACATGTCTCTTTCCTAGATTTACACTCAAAGTCGAATTCCTTTTATATTGTATATTAATAATTCTAACAAGGTACCGCGTATTCTGAAAATTATAACTTTTTCTGATTTGCGCTTAAGTAACTTTAACATGAGAATACAGTTTTAACAAATCCATATAATCGGGGCATTTCGAACAGCACTTTCCTAGATTTACACTTATACTGAAATACATCAATTTTTCTGATATGCGCTACAGTACAATTTCATGTTATTGCAGTAATAACAAATTAATATAACAGAAAGAATTGAAAAAAATTCCACTTTCTTAGATTAACACACAATATCGATTTTCTTTTATATTGTATATAAATAATTGTAACAAGGTACCGCTTATTCTGAAAATTATAACATTTTCTGATTAGCGCTAAAGTAACTTTAACATGATATTACAGCTTTAAAAAATCCATATAAACAGTGCTTTTCGAATAGCACTTTCTCAAATTTAGAATTACACTGAAAAACATCAATTTTTCTAATTTGTATTTTCTAAAAGTATTAACAAATTCATATAACCAGTTCATTTAAAGAAATATCATTTTCTTAGATTTAGACTAATACCGAAAGACATCAATCTAACTGACTTGCGCGTAAGTAAAATTTTCATGTTATTACAAAATTATTAACAAATTAATATAACCGAAAGAATAGAAAAAAATTTCACTTTCTTAGATTTACACTCAAAGTCGATTTTCTTGTAAAATGATTTGCGCTTAAGTAACTTTAACATGATAATACAGTTTTAACAAATCCATATAATCGGGGCATTTCGAACAGCACTTTCCTAGATTTACACTTATACTGAATTACATCAATTTTTCTGATATGCGCTATCGTAAAATTTTCATGTTATTGCAGTAATAACAAATTAATATAACCGAAAGAATTGAAAAAAATTCCACTTTCTTAGATTAACACTCAATGTCGATTTTCTTTTATATTGTATATGAATAATTCTAACAAGGTACCGCTTATTCTGAAAATTATAACATTTTCTGATTAGCGCTAAAGTAACTTTAACATGATATTACAGCTTTAAAAAATCCATATAAACAGTGCTTTTCGAATAGCACTTTCTCAAATTTAGAATTACACTGAAAAACATCAATTTTTCTAATTTGTATTTTCTAAAAGTATTAACAAATTCATATAACCAGTTCATTTAAAGAAATATCATTTTCTTAGATTTAGACTAATACCGAAAGACATCAATCTATCTGACTTGCGCGCAAGTAAAATTTTCATGTTATTACAAAATTATTAACAAACTAATATAACCGAAAGAAAAGAAAAAAATTTCACTTTCTTAGATTTACACTCAAAGTCGGTTTTCTTGTAAATTGTATATTAATAATTCTAACTAGGTATCGCTTATTCTGGAAATCATAACATTTTCTGATTAGCGCTAAAGTAACTTTAACATGATATTACAGCTTTAACAAATCCATATAACTAGTGCTTTTCGAATAGCACTTTCTCAGATTTAGAATTACACTGAAAAACATCAATTTTTCTGATTTGCGCTAACGTAAAATTTTCATGTTATAACAGTATTAATAAATTAATGTAAACGAAAAAATTCAATTTCTTAGATTTAGACTCAACGTCGTTTTTCTTGTAAATTGTAAGTCAATTACTTGTACCGCTTATTGTGACAAACATCAAATTTTAACTGACTTGCGCGTAAGTAAAATTTTCATATTATTACAAAATTATTAACAAATTAATATATTAATAATCAAAATAGAAAAAAGTGGACTTCCTTTAATTTACACTCAAAATCGATTTTCTTGTAAATTGTAGATTAATAATTATAACAAGGTATCGCTTATTCTGGAAATCATAACATTTTCTGATAAGCGCTAGAGTAACTTTAACATGATATTACAGCTTTACCAAATCCATATAACTAGTGGATTTCAAATAGCACTTTCTCAGATTTAGATTTATACTGAAACGCATTAATTTTTCTAATTTGCGCTAACGTAAAATTTCCAAGTTATTACAGTATTAACAATATAACTGAAAGAATTGAAAAAAATGTCTCTTTCTTAGATTTACACTCAAAGTCGAATTCCTTTTATATTGTATATTAATAATTCTAACAAGGTACCGCGTATTCTGAAAATTATTACTTTTTCTGATTTGCGCTTAAGTAACTTTAACATGATAAAACAGTTTTAACAAATCCATATAATCGGGGCATTTCGAACAGCACTTTCCTAGATTTACACTTATACTGAAATACATCAATTTTTCTGATATGCGCTATCGTAAAATTTTCATGTTATTGCAATAATAACAAATTAATATAACCGAAAGAGTTGAAAAAAATTCCACTTTCTTAGATTTACACTCAAAATCGATTTTCTTTTATATTGTATATTAATAATTCTAACAAGGTACCGCTTATTCTGAAAATTATAACATTTTCTGATTAGCGCTAAAGTAACTTTAACATGATATTACAGCTTTAAAAAATCCATATAAACAGTGCTTTTCGAATAGCACTTTCTCAAATTTAGAATTACACTGAAAAACATCAATTTTTCTAATTTGTATTTTCTAAAAGTATTAACAAATTCATATAACCAGTTCATTTAAAGAAATATCATTTTCTTAGATTTAGACTAATACCGAAAGACATCAATCTAACTGACTTGCGCGTAAGTAAAATTTTCATGTTATTACAAAATTATTAACAAATTAATATAACCGAAAGAATAGAAAAAAATTTCACTTTCTTAGATTTACACTCAAAGTCGATTTTCTTGTAAATTGATTTGCGCTTAAGTAACTTTAACATGATAATACAGTTTTAACAAATCCATATAATCGGGGCATTTCGAACAGCACTTTCCTAGATTTACACTTATACTGAAATACATCAATTTTTCTGATATGCGCTATCGTAAAATTTTCATGTTATTGCAGTAATAACAAATTAGTATAACCGAAAGAGTTGAAAAAAATTCCACTTCCTTAGATTTACACTCAAAATCGATTTTCTTTTATATTGTATATTAATAATTCTAACAAGGTACCGCTTATTCTGAAAATTAAAACTTTTTCTGATTTGCGCTTAAGTAACTTTAACATGATATTACAGTTTTAACAAATCCATATATCCAGGGCAGTTTAACAAATTCATATAATCGAAAGAGTTGAAAAAACTTGCACTTAATAGTCCTAACAAGGTACCTATTATTCTAAAAATTATATCATCGCATTGTTCAGATTTGCGCTATAGTAACTTTTATATGATATTACAGTTTTAACAAATCCATACAACCGGTGAATTTCGAAAAGCACTTTCTGAGATTTAGACTTATACTGAAAGACATCAATTTTTCTGATATGCGCTACAGTACAATTTTCATGTTATTGCAGTAATAACAAATTAATATAACCGAAAGAATTGAAAAAAATTCCACTTTCTTCGATTAACACTCAAAATCGATTTTCTTTTATATTATATATTAATAATTTTAACAAGATACCGCTTACAATACAAATTAATATAACCGAACCGAACGCTTACGGTACAAATTAATATAACCGAAAATATTCAATTTCTTAGATTTAGACTCAAAGTCGATTTTCTTGTAATTTGTATAGCAATTACTTGTACCGCTTATTGTGAAAAACATCAATTTTAGTGATCTACGCTAAAGTAAAATTTTTTTGTTATCACAGGAATATCAAATTCATTAAACCTATTCATTTAAAAAAATAGCACTTTCTTAGATTTAGACTTTAAGTCGATTTTCTCGTAAATTGTATATTAGCTATTTGAGCAAAGTACCGCTTATTATGAAAATCATAAGTTTTACTGATTTGCGCTTAGGTAAAATTATAATGATATTGCAGTTTAAAAACTTCATATAATCGAAAAATCAAATCAAAAGAATTGAAAAAACTTCCACTTAATAGTCCTAACAAGGTACCGATTATTCTGAAAATCATAACTTTATCGGTGAATTTCGCATAGCACTTTTAAAGATTTAGACTTATACTGAAATGCATCAATTTTTCTGATATGCGCTATCGTAAAATGTTGATGTTATTACAGTATTAACAACATCATAATCCCATTTCATTTAAATAAATAGCATTTTCTTAGATTTAGACTAATACCGAAAGACATCAATCTAACTGACTTGCGCGTAAGTAAAATTTTCATTATATTACAAAATTATTAACAAATTAATATAACCGAAAGAATTGAAAAAAATTCCACTTTCTTAGATTAACACTCAATGTCGATTTTCTTTTATATTGTATATAAATAATTCTAACAAGGTACCGCGTATTCTGAAAATTATAACATTTTCTGATTAGCGCTAAAGTAACTTTAACATGATATTACAGCTTTAACAAATCCATATAAACAGTGCTTTTCGAAAAGCACTTTCTCAAATTTAGAATTACACTGAAACACATCAATTTTTCTAATTTGTATTTTCTAAAAGTATTAACAAATTCATATAACCAGTTCATTTAAAGAAATATCATTTTCTTAGATTTAGACTAATACCGAAAGACATCAATCTAACTGACCTGCGCGTAAGTAAAATTTTCATGTTATTACAAAATTATTAACAAATTAATATAACCGAAAGAATAGAAAAAAATTTCACTTTCTTAGATTTACACTCAAAGTCGATTTTCTTGTAAATTGTAGATTAATAATTATAACAAGGTATCGCTTATTCTGGAAATCATAACATTTTCTGATTAGCGCTAACGTAACTTTAACATGATATTACAGCTTTAACAAATCCATATAACTAGTGCATTTCAAATAGCACTTTCTCAGATTTAGATTTATACTGAAACGCATTAATTTTTCTAATTTGCGCTAACGTAAAATTTCCCAGTTATTACAGTATTAACAATATAACTGAAAGAATTGAAAAAAATGTCTCTTTCTTAGATTTACACTCAAAGTCGAGTTCCTTTTATATTGTATATTAATAATTCTAACAAGGGACCGCGTATTCTGAAAATTATAACTTTTTCTGATTTGCGCTTAAGTAACTTTAACATGATATTACAGTTTTAACAAATCCATATAATCGGGGCATTTCGAACAGCACTTTCCTAGATTTACACTTATACTGAAATACATCAATTTTTCTGATATGCGCTATCGTAAAATTTTCATGTTATTGCAGTAATAACAAATTAATATAACCGAAAGAGTTGAAAAAAATTCCACTTCCTTAGATTTACACTCAAAATCGATTTTCTTTTATATTGTATATTAATAATTCTAACAAGGTACCGCTTATTCTAAAAATTAAAACTTTTTCTGATTTGCGCTTAAGTAACTTTAACATGATATTACAGTTTTAACAAATCCATATATCCAGGGCAGTTTAACAAATTCATATAATCGAAAGAGTTGAAAAAACTTTCACTTTATAGTCCTAACAAGGTACCGATTATTCTGAAAATCATAACATTTTCTGATTTGCGCTAAAGTAACTTTTATATGATATTACAGTTTTAACAAATCCATACAACCGGTGAATTTCGAATAGCACTTTCTGAGATTTAGACTTATACTGAAAGACATCAATTTTACTGATATGCGCTACAGTAGAATTTTCATGTTATTGCAGTAATAACAAATTAATATAACCGAAAGAATTGAAAAAAATTCCACTTTCTTCGATTAACACTCAAAATCGATTTTCTTTTATATTGTATATTAATAATTTTAACAAGGTACCGCTTACAATACAAATTAATATAACCGAACCGAACGCTTACGGTACAAATTAATATAACCGAAAATATTCAATTTCTTAGATTTAGACTCAAAGTCGATTTTCTTGTAATTTGTATATCAATTACTTGTACCGCTTGTTGTGAAAAACATCAATTTTAGTGATCTACGCTAAAGTAAAATTTTTTTGTTATCACAGGAATATCAAATTCATTAAACCTATTCATTTAAAATAATAGCAGTTTCTTAGATTTAGACTTTAAGTCGATTTTCTCGTAAATTGTATATTAGCTATTTGAGCAAAGTACCGCTTATTATGAAAATCATAAGTTTTTCTGATTTGCGCTTAGGTAAAATTATAATGATATTGCAGTTTAAAAACTTCATATAATCGAAAAATCAAATCAAAAGAATTGAAAAAACTTCCACTTAATAGTCCTATCAAGGTACCGATTATTCTGAAAATCATAACTTTATCGGTGAATTTGGCATAGCACTTTTAAAGATTTAGACTTATACTGAAATGCATCAATTTTTCTGATATGCGCTATCGTAAAATGTTCATGTTATTACAGTATTAACAACATCATAATCCCATTTCATTTAAATAAATAGCATTTTCTTAGATTTAGACTAATACCGAAAGACATCAATCTAACTGACTTGCGCGTAAGTAAAATTTTCATTATATTACAAAACTAACAAATTGATATAACTGAAAGAATGGAAAAAAGTGGACTCAAAGTCGATTTTCTTGTAAATTAATAATTCTAACAAGGTACCGCTTATTCTGGAAATCATAACATTTTCTGATTAGCGCTAAAGTAATTTTAACATGATATTACAGCTTTAACAAATCCATATAAACAGTGCTTTTCGAATAGCACTTTCTCAGATTTAGAATTACACTGAAAAACATCAATTTTTCTGATTTGCGCTAACGTAAAATTTTTATGTTATTACAGTATTAATAAATTAATGTAACCGAAAAAATTCAATATCTTAGATTTAGACTCAAAGTCGTTTTTCTTGTAATTTATAAGTCAATTGTGCCGTTTATTGTTAAAAACATCAAATTTTAACTGACTTGCGCGTAAGTAAAATTTTCTTGTTATTACAAAATTATTAACAAATTAATATATTAATAATAAAAATAGAAAAAAGTGTACTTCCTTTAATTTACACTCAAAATCGATTTTCTTGTAAATTGTAGATTAATAATTATAACAAGGTATCGCTTATTCTGGAAATCATAACATTTTCTGATTAGCGCTACAGTAACTTTAACACGATATTACAGCTTTATTAAATCCATATAACTATTGCATTTCAAATAGCACTTTCTCAGATTTAGAATTACACTGAAAAACATCAATTTTTTCTGATTTGCGCTAACGTAAAATTTTCATGTTATAACAGTATTAATAAATTAATGTAAACGAAAAAATTCAATTTCTTAGATTTAGACTCAACGGGTTTTTTCTTGTAAATTATAAGTCAATTACTTACAAAGAAACATCTAATTTTAACTGACTTGCGCGTAAGTAAAATTTTCATGTTATTACAAAATTATTAACAAATTAATATAACCGAAAGAATAGAAAAAAGCGGACTTCCTTAAGTTTACACTCAAATTCGATTTTCTTGTAAATTGTAGATTAATAATTATAACAAGGTATCGCTTATTCTGGAAATCATAACATTTTCTGATTAGCGCTTAAGTAACTTTAACATGATATTACAGCTTTAACAAATCCATATAACTAGTGCATTTCAAATAGCACTTTCTCAGATTTAGATTTATACTGAAACGCATTAATTTTTCTAATTTGCGCTAACGTAAAATTTCCAAGTTATTGCAGTAATAACAAATTAATATAACCGAAAGAGTTGAAAAAAATTCCACTTTCTTAGATTTACACTCAAAATCGATTTTCTTTTATATTGTATATTAATAATTCTAACAAGGTACCGCTTATTCTGAAAATTAAAACTTTTTCTGATTTGCGCTTAAGTAACTTTAACATGATATTACAGTTTTAACAAATCCATATAATCGGGGCATTTCGAACAGCACTTTCCTAGATTTACACTTATACTGAAATACATCAATTTTTCTGACATGCGCTATCGTAAAATTTTCATGTTATTGCAGTAATAACAAATTAATATAACCGAAAGAGTTGAAAAAAATGCCACTTTCTTAGATTTACACTCAAAATCGATTTTCTTTTATATTGTATATTAATAATTCTAACAAGGTACCGCTTATTCTGAAAATTAAAACTTTTTCTGATTTGCGCTTAGTAACTTTAACATGATATTACAGTTTTAACAAATCCATATATCCAGGGCAGTTTAACAAATTCATATAATCGAAAGAGTTGAAAAAACTTGCACTTAATAGTCCTAACAAGGTACCTATTATTCTGAAAATCATAACCTTTTCTGATTTGCGCTAAAGTAACTTTTATATGATATTACAGTTTTAACAAATCCATACAACCGGTGAATTCCGAATAGCACTTTCTCAGATTTAGAAAAACATAAATTTTTCTGATTTATTCTAACGTAAAATTTTCATGTTATTACAGTATTAATAAATTAATGTAAACGAAAAAATTCAATTTCTTAAATTTAGACTCAAAGTCGATTTTCTTGTAATTTGTATTTCAATTACTTGTACCGCTTATTGTGAAAAACATCAATTTAGTGATCTACGCTAACGTAAAATTTTTATGTTATGACAGGAATAACAAATTCATATAACCTATTCATTTAAAAATATAGTACTTTCTTAGATTTAGACGTTAAGTCGATTTTCTCGCATTATATATTATCCACTTCAGCAAAGTATCGCTTATTATGAAAATCATAAGTTTTTCTGATTTGCTCTCAAGTTAAATTTTAATGATATTTCAGTATTAACAAATTCATATAATCGAAAGAATTGAAAAAACTTGCACTTAATGATCATAACAAGGTACCGACTATTCTGAAAATCATATCATCGCATTGTTCAGATTTGCGCTAAAGTAACTTTTATATGGTATTACAGTTTTAACAAATCCACACAACCGGTGAAGTTCGAATAGCACTTACTGAGATTTAGACTTTTACCGAAGTATATAAATTTTTTTGATATGCGCTACCGTACAATTTTCATGTTACTGCAGTAATATCTAATTAATATAACAGAAAGAATTTAAAAAAATTCCACTTTCTTAGATTAACACACAATATCGATTTTCTTTTATATTGTATATAAATACTTCTAACCAGGTACCGCTTATTCTGAAAATTATAGCTTTTTCTGATTTGCGCTTAAGTAACTTTAACATGATAATACAGTTTTAACAAATCCATATAACTAGTGCTTTTCGAATAGCACTTTCTCAGATTTAGAATTTCACTGAAAAACATCAATTTTTCTGATTTGCGCTAACGTAAAATTTTCATGTTATAACAGTATTAATAAATTAATGTAAACGAAAAAATTCAATTTCTTAGATTTAGACTCAACGTCGTTTTTCTTGTAAATTGTAAGTCAATTACTTACAAAAAAACATCTAATTTTAACTGACTTGCGCGTAAGTAAAATTTTCATGTTATTACAAAATTATTAACAAATTAATATAACCGAAAGAATAGAAAAAAGCGGACTTCCTTAAATTTACACTCAAATTCGATTTTCTTGTAAATTGTAAATTAATAATTCTAACAAGGTATCGCTTATTCTGGAAATCTACATTTTCTGATTAGCGCTAAAGTAACTTTAACATGATATTACAGCTTTAACAAATCCATGTAACTAGTGCATTTCAATATTGCAGTTTAAAAAATTCATATAATCGAAAAATCGATTCAAAAGAATTGAAAAAACTTGCACTTAATAGTCCTAACAAGGTACCGATTATTCTGAAATTCGAATAGCACTTTCTGAGATTTAGACTTTTACTGAAATACATCAATTTTTCTGATATGCGCTACCGTACAATTTTCATGTTATTGTAGTAATAAAAAATTAATATAAAAGAACGAATTGAAAAAAATTCTACTTTATTACATTTACACTCAAAGTCGATTTTCTTTTATATTGTATATTAAAAATTCTAACAAGGTACCGCTTATTCTGAAAATTATAACTTTTTCTGATTTGCGCTTAAGTAACTTTTACATGATATTACAGTTTTCACAAATCCATATAATCAGGGCATTTCGAACAGCACTTTCCTAGATTTACACTTATACTGAAATACATCAAATTTTCCGATATGCGCTATCGTTAAATGTTCATGTTATTACAGTATTAACAACATTATAGTCCCAGTTCATTTAAAGAAATATCATTTTCTTAGATTTAGACTAATACCGAAAGACATCAATATAACTGACTAGCGCGTAAGTAAAATTTTCATGTTATTACAAAACTAGCAAATTAATATAACTGAAAGAATTGAAAAAAGTGGACCCAAAGTCGATTTTCTTGTAAATTAATAATTCTAACAAGGTACCGCTTATTCTGGAAATCATAACATTTTCTGATTAGCGCTAAAGTAATTTTAACATGATATTACAGCTTTAACAAATCCATATAAACAGTGCTTTTAGAATAGCACTTTCTCAGATTTAGAATTACACTGAAAAACATCAATTTTTCAAATTTGCGCTAACGTAAAATTTTCATGTTATTACAGTATTAATAAATTAATGCAACCGAAAAAATTCAATATCTTAGATTTAGACTCAAAGTCGTTTTTCTTGTAAATTGTAAGTCAATTGTGCCGCTTATTGTTAAAAACATCAAATTTTAACTGACTTGCGCGTAAGTAAAATTTTCTTGTTATTACAAAATTATTAACAAATTAATATAACCGAAAGAATAGAAAAAAGCGGACTTCCTTAAATTTACACTCAAATTCGATTTTCTTGTAAATTGTAAATTAATAATTCTAACAAGGTATCGCTTATTCTGGAAATCTACATTTTCTGATTAGCGCTAAAGTAACTTTAACATGATATTACAGCTTTAACAAATCCATGTAACTAGTGCATTTCAATATTGCAGTTTAAAAAATTCATATAATCGAAAAATCGATTCAAAAGAATTGAAAAAACTTGCACTTAATAGTCCTAACAAGGTACCGATTATTCTGAAATTCGAATAGCACTTTCTGAGATTTAGACTTTTACTGAAATACATCAATTTTTCTGATATGCGCTACCGTACAATTTTCATGTTATTGTAGTAATAAAAAATTAATATAAAAGAACGAATTGAAAAAAATTCTACTTTATTACATTTACACTCAAAGTCGATTTTCTTTTATATTGTATATTAAAAATTCTAACAAGGTACCGCTTATTCTGAAAATTATAACTTTTTCTGATTTGCGCTTAAGTAACTTTTACATGATATTACAGTTTTCACAAATCCATATAATCAGGGCATTTCGAACAGCACTTTCCTAGATTTACACTTATACTGAAATACATCAAATTTTCCGATATGCGCTATCGTTAAATGTTCATGTTATTACAGTATTAACAACATTATAGTCCCAGTTCATTTAAAGAAATATCATTTTCTTAGATTTAGACTAATACCGAAAGACATCAATATAACTGACTAGCGCGTAAGTAAAATTTTCATGTTATTACAAAACTAGCAAATTAATATAACTGAAAGAATTGAAAAAAGTGGACCCAAAGTCGATTTTCTTGTAAATTAATAATTCTAACAAGGTACCGCTTATTCTGGAAATCATAACATTTTCTGATTAGCGCTAAAGTAATTTTAACATGATATTACAGCTTTAACAAATCCATATAAACAGTGCTTTTAGAATAGCACTTTCTCAGATTTAGAATTACACTGAAAAACATCAATTTTTCAAATTTGCGCTAACGTAAAATTTTCATGTTATTACAGTATTAATAAATTAATGCAACCGAAAAAATTCAATATCTTAGATTTAGACTCAAAGTCGTTTTTCTTGTAAATTGTAAGTCAATTGTGCCGCTTATTGTTAAAAACATCAAATTTTAACTGACTTGCGCGTAAGTAAAATTTTCTTGTTATTACAAAATTATTAACAAATTAATATAACCGAAAGAATAGAAAAAAGTGGACTTCCTTTAATTTACACTCAAAATCGATTTCCTTGTAAATTGTAGATTACTAATTCTAACAAGGTATCGCTTATTCTGGAAATCATAACATTTTCTGATTAGCGCTAAAGTAAATTTATCATGATATTACAGCTTTAACAAATCTATATAACTAGTGCATTTCAAATAGCACTTTCTCAGATTTAGATTTATACTGAAACGCATCAATTTTTCTAATTTGCGCTAACGTAAAATTTCCATGTTATTACAGTATTAACAACATAACTGAAAGAATTGAAAAAAATGTCTCATTCTTAGATTTACACTCAAAGTCGATTTTCTTGTAACTTGTATATTAACTACTTGAGCAAAGTACCGCTCATTTTGAAAATCACAAGTTTTTCTGATTTGCGCTTAGGTAAAATTTTAATGATATTGCAGTTTAAGAAATTCATATAATTGAAAAAACTTGCACTTAATAGTCCTAACAAGGTACCGATTATTCTGAAATTCGAATTGCACTTTCTGAGATTTAGACTTATACTGAAATACATCAATTTTTCTGATATGCGCTACCGTACAATTTTCGTGTTATTGGTAATAAAAAATTAATATAACAGAAAGAATTGAAAAAATTCTATTTTATTACATTTACACTCAAAGTCGATTTTCTTTTATATTGTATATTAAAAATTCTAACAAGGTACCGCTTATTCTGAAAATTATAACTTTTTCTGATTTGCGCTTAAGTAACTTTTACATGATATTACAGCTTTAACAAATCCATATAATCAGGGCATTTCGAACAGCACATTCCCAGATTTACACTTATACTGAAATACATAAATTTTTCCGATATGCGCTACCGTACAATTTTCATGTTATTGCAGTAATAACAAACTAATATAACCGAAAGAATTAAAAAAATTCCACTTTCTTAGATTTACACTTAAAGTCGATTTTTTTTATATTGTATATTAATAATTCTAACAAGGTGCCGCTTAATCTGAAAATTATAACTTTTTCTGATTTGCGCTTAAATAACTTTAACATGATATTACAGTTTTAACAAATCCATATAATAAGGGCATTTCGAACAGCACTTTCCTAGATTAACACTTATACTGAAATACATCAATTTATCTGATATGCGCTTTCTAACAATTTCCATGTTATTACATAACTTTAACATTATAGTACAGTTTTAACAAATTCATATAATCAGGGCATTTCGAACAGCACTTTCTAAGATTTACACTTATACTGAAATACATCAATTTATCTGATATGCGCTTTCTTACAATTTCCATGTTATTACAGTATTAACAAATTAATATAACCGAACGAATTAAAAAAATTCCACTTTCTTAGATTTACACTTAAAGTCGATTTTTTTTATATTGTATATTAATAATTCTAACAAGGTGCCGCTTAATCTGAAAATTATAACTTTTTCTGATTTGCGCTTAAATAACTTTAACATGATATTACAGTTTTAACACATCCATATAACCAGGGCATTTCGAACAGCACTTTCTTAGATTTACACTTATACTGAAATACATCAATTTTTCTGATATGCGCTATCGTAAAATTTTCATGTTATTACAGTACTAACAAACTCATATAACCAGCTCATTTAAAGAAATATCATTTCCTTAGATTTAGACTAATACAGAAAGACATCAATCTAACTGACTTGCGCGTAAGTAAAATTTTCATGTTATTACAAAATTAACAAATTAATATAACCGAAAGAAATGAAAAAAGTGGACTTTCTTAGATTTACACTCAAAGTCGATTTTCTTTTATATTGTATATTAATAATTCTAAAAAGGTACCGCTTATTCTGGAATCATAACATTTTCTGATTACCGCTAAAGTAACTTTAACATATTACAGTTTTAACAAATCCATATAATCAGGACATTTCGAACAGCACTTTCCTAGATTTACACTTATACTGAAATACATCAATTTTTCTGATATGCGCTATCATAAAATTTTCATGTTATTACAGTATTAACAAATTCATATAACCAGTTCATTTAAAGAAATGTCATTTCCTTAGATTTAGACTAATATCGCGTATGTAAAATTTTCATGTTATTACAAAATTAACAAATTAATAAAGCCGAAAGAATTGAAAAAAGTGGACTTCCTTAAATTTACACTCAAAGTCGATTTTCTTGTAAATTGTATATTAATAATTCGAACAAGGTATCGCTTATTCTGGAAATCATAACATTTTCTGATTAGCGCTAAAGTAACTTTACCATGATATTACAGCTTTAACAAATCCATATAACTACTGCATTTCTAATAGCACTTTCTCAGATTTAGACTTATACTGAAACACATTAATTTCTCTATTTTGCGCTAATGTAAAATTTGCAAATTATTACAGTATTAACAAACTAATATAACCGAAAGAATTGAAAAAAATTTCACTTTAAAAGATTTACACTCAAAGTCGATTTTTTTGAAACTTGTATATTAACTACTTGAGCAAAGTACCGCTTATTATGAAAATCATACGTTTTTCTGATTTGCGCTTAGGTAAAATTTTAATGATATTGCAGTTTAACAAATTCATATAATCGAAAGAATTGAAAAAACTTTCACTTTATAGTCCTAACAAGGTACCGATTATTCTGAAAATCATAACATTTTCTGATTTGCGCTAAAGTAACTTTTATATGATATTACAGTTTTAACAAAACCATACAACCGGTGAATTTCGAATAGCACTTGCTCAGATTTAGAATTAGTGCAGTAATAACAAATTAATATAACCGAAAGAATTGAGAAAAATTCCACTTCTAGTACACGCAGACATTTGGGCAGTGGTTAGTGGTGATCTTGCTAAGCCAGAGGATGCGTTGTTGTTGGCCAAGTGGAAAGTCGAAAACGAGAAGGCTTTGGCAACAATTATGTTAAGTGTAAAACCATTACAAATGGGGTACGTAAAGAGCTGTACCAGTGCTTTAGAAGCATGGGAAAAACTAAAAAATATATAAGCCCAGTGGTCCAATACTTAAGCTTATACAAACGGCTGCTCAGCCTCAGTATGGCTGAAGGTGTGTCAATGGTTCAACATATACATGAGTTTGCTATCGTTTCAGATAAGTTGGCAGAGCTAGATATCAAGTTAAGTGATGAAATGCTGGTTATCATTTTGTTATCCAGTTTGTCGAGAAATTTCGAGAATTTCGTGATTTCGATGGAGACGCTTGATTCATTTCCAACGTTAGAAATAATAAAGGTGAAGCTGTTGGAAGAGTTCGACAGGCAATCTCAAAAGGAGAGGGAAGGACGGTCCTAATTAATGCAAACTGTAAAATATATTTAAAAGATGTGTAATTTGTACCGACAATGGCGGGAAACTTTATATCTCTTGGAAAAGCAATAACTAATGGTGTGAGTGTAAGTTTTGAAAATGACTGTGCGATCATAAGAAATCAAAATTGTGATGTTGTGTTAAAAGCCCCAAAGAGAAATAATCTTTATATTTTTGACTGCAAGAGTAGTGTGCATTCGTGTTTTAGTGCAGCAGAAGAGAAGGTTATGATTTGGCATAAACGCTATGGACACCTAAATTTTTCAAGCCTAAGAGAACTATCCAATAATAATATGGTGAATGGGTTATATTTAAAAAGTGTACCACAAAACATTAACTGTGACGTTTGTATGAAAACGAAAATAAGTGCAAAGCCATTTCCAAAAAGTAGTGAGCATAGTTCTGTGAGTTTGTTAGACATAATTCACTCTGATGTATGTGGGCCTATGCCAAAAGTGTCTCTGGGTGGTGCACTTTATTTTGCAACTTTCATAGATGACAAATCTAAACGCATGTTTGTTTATTTTTTGAAACATAAAAATGAGTTACTAGAAAAATTCAAAATATTTAAAAGTCTAGTAGAATGTCAATCAGAGAAACGAATTAAGCTACTGAGAAGTGATAATGGCACTGAGTATGTCAACAGAACGGAGTAGCAGAACGTGCAAATCGTACGATCGTAGAGATGGCTCGCAGTATGCTTGTGCAAGCTGGACTTTGTGAGTCGTTATGTGCTGAAGCTGTTGCAACTGCGGTCTACATTCGTAATCGTTCAGTTACTAGACAACTTGGTGATAAAACACCATACGAGGTTTGGACGGGCTATAAGCCAAATGTACGTCATTTGAGAATATTTGGTTCAAAAGCAGTTGGTCAAGATAAAAGTCAGCACCATAAATTTCGTGAGAAGGGTAAAGAGTATACGTTTGTTGGTTACTCTTTGACAGCAAAAGCTTATCGTTTGTACGATAGCAGTGAGAGACGAATAGTTGAGAAGCGAGATGTCATCTTTGATGAATCTTCAACAGGCAGCATACGAGAAAAAGAAACAGAACGAGTATCTGTCGAAATAGATACATCAAACAAGTCGCGAAGTGAGCAAGAAAGTTCAAATGTCGAAGAGGGAGCAGAAGTGCATCTTGAGGAGGAGAAATATGAAACAGCTTCAGAAGAAGCAGAAAGTGAAACAGCCGAAGAAACTGAAGTACCGAACGATAGCTAGAACACATATGATAACACAAGTTAAAGCAGTGTACACGGAAAACGAGGAAGGGGTAGGCCGAAAATTCTTCGTACTGGCAAACCTGGCCGTCCTAAAAAACAGTTCCATATGGTAAACATAGCAAATAGCGATGGCAAGATACCGAGCACTGTAAAAGAAGCAATGTCAAGCAAAAATTGTAAATGCTGGCGAGAGGCGATGAACAAAGAGTACGATTCTCTTATTAGACATCAAACATGGGTGATTTGCTGATTTGCCAATTGGAAAACGAAAAATTGGTTGTAAATGGGTTTTTAATGAGAAAAGATATCAAAATGTAAACATTGAGCGATACAAAGCGAGGTTAGTTGCTAAGGGATGTAGCCAGCAGTATGGCGTTGACTACAAAGAACCATTTTCAGCTGTTGTGCGTTATGCTACTATACGAATGCTGTTCGCATTGGCAGCTGAAAAGGAGCTACATATGCATCAACTGGATGTATCAACGGCGTATCTCAACAGCGAGCTAGACGATGAAGTGTATATGGAACAACCAGAAGGGTTCATTAACTCAAAATATCCCAATCGCGTACTACAATTGAAGAAAGCAATATATGGTTTAAAGCAGTCTGGCAGAGAGTGAAACCGTAGGTTGGACACCACTCTGAAATCCCTTGGTTTTAAGCAGTGTCAGAATGAACCATGCCTTTATAAGAAGAATGTTGATAAAAAATACAACTTCATTGCTGTTTACGTTGACAATATTATCGTAGCATGTTCAAGCGAGACAGACCTATTGGCGATAAAGAAGAAAATTGCTGAGAGCTTCAATATTGTAGATAAAGGAAGAGTTCAACATTTTCTTGGAATGGAAATTGAGCGTGTTGGCAGCATAGGTCCTATATCGGTTGGTCACTCTCAATACGTTCAAAATTTGTTAAAGCAGTATGGCATGGAGCAGTGTCGCGGGGCGTCTACTCCACTTGATCCTGGATTCAATATACAATGTACGACAAATGATTGCGAAAAAGTAAATGCTACAGAATACCAGTCCCTTATTGGCGCGTTGATGTATTTGGCAAGACCAGACATCTTACATTCGGTCAGCAAGTTGGCGCAAAGAAATTGCGATCCTCATATTGAGCATGAGACAGCAGCAAAACATATACTAAGGTATCTTTCTGTAACGAAAAATTTAAAGCTTAATTTCAGAAAGACGGGCAAGCAAGCAGAGGGCTTCGTAGATGCCGATTGGGGCAGCAGCGTGGATGACAGAAGGTCCTACACTGGCTATGTATTCACTATGGCAGGTTGTGTGTTCTCTTGGGAGAGCAAAAAACAGGTGACGGTTGCTTTAAGCAGTACCGAAGCTGAATACATAGCATTATCGGCGGCGGCCAAAGAGGCGGTATATTTAAAAAAATTGCTATATGAAATGAATTGCTACGAGGGCGAAGGTCCGTTCACAATGTATGGTGATAATTTGAGTTCAGAACATTTAGCGCGGAATCCAGTTTACCACAATCGCAGTAAACAGATATACGATTTCATTTCATACAAGAAGTTGTCAAAAATAATGTAATTCATTTAAAATATGCCAGCTGATATTTTGACTAAAAATTTATGTAAAGCAAAAAATGTAAAATTAATTGACTTGCTTGGAATGAAACATTAATTGTTTGATATTGAAGAGAAAATTATTGTTGATGAGGAGGAGTGTTGAAAATCTGGCAACCACGGATAGCACGTATCATATGATTATTCCCCTTTACAACAACAACATTTTTCCGTTACGTACATCTTTGAACTTTGTAACAAAAATCTGTAATTCATGTTTTTAGTTTATTAAAAACTGTTGAAGTGATAGAACTCGGGACTTTTATTTATTCCGGCCAACTGTGCAAAGTAAGCATATTCAACACCATATAATCAGGGCAGTTTAACAAATTCATATAATCGAAAGAATTGCAAAAATTTGCACTTAATAGTCCTAACAAGGTACCTATTATTCTGAAAATCATAACTTTTTCTCATTTGCGCTAAAGTAACTTTTATATGATATTACAGTTTTAACAAATCCATACAACCGGTGAATTTTGAATAGCACTTTCTCAGATTTAGAATTACACTGAAAAACATAAATTTTTCTGATTTATCCTAACGTAAAATTTTCATGTTATTACAGTATTAATAAATTAATATAACCGAAAAAATTCAATTTCTTTGATTTTGACTCAAAGTCAATTTTCTTGTAAAAAGTATAGCAATTTCTTGTACCGCTTATTGTGAAAAACATCAATTTAGTGATCTACGTTACCGTAAAATTTTTTATGTTATCACAGGAATAACAAATTCATATAACATATTCATTTAAAAAAATATAACTTTCTTAGATTTAGACTCTAAGTCGATTTTCTTGTATTATATATTATCTACCTTAGCAAAGTATCGCTTTTTATGAAAATCATAAGTTTTTCTGATTTGCTCTTCAGTAAAATTTTAATAAATTCATATAATCGAAAGAATTGAAAAAACTTGCACTTAATGATCCTAACAAGGTACCGATTATTCTGAAAATCATATCATCGCTTTGTTCAGATTTGCGCCAAAGTAACTTTTAAATAATATTACAGTTTTAACAAATCCATACAACCGGTGAATTTCGAATAGCACTTTCTGAGATTTAGACTTATACTGAAATACATAAATTTTTCTGCTATGCGCTATCGTACAATTTTCATGTTATGACAGTATTAACAAATTCATATAACCAGTTCATTTAAAGAAGTATTACTTTCTTAGATTTAGACTAATACCGAAAGACATTAATCTAAGTGACTTGCGCGTAAGTAAAATTTTCATGTTATTACAAAATTAACAATTTAATATAACCGAAAGAATTGAAAGAATTGAAAAAAGTGGGCTTCCTTAGATTTCACTCAAAGTCGATTTTCTTGTAAATTGTATATTAATAATTCTAACAAGGTACCGCTTTTTCTGGAAATCATAACATTTTATGATTAGCGCTAAAGTAACTTTAACATGATATTACAACTTTAACAAATCCATATAACTAGTGCATTTCAAATAGCACTTTCTTAGATTTACACTTATACTGAAATACATCAATTTTTCTGCTATGCGCTATCGTACAATTTTCATGTTATGACAGTATTAACAAATTCATATAACCAGTTCATTTAAAGAAATATTACTTTCTTAGATTTAGACTAATACCGAAAGACATTAATCTAAGTGACTTGCGCGTAAGTAAAATTTTCATGTTATTACAAAATTAACAATTTAATATAACCGAAAGAATTGAAAAAAGTGGGCTTCCTTAGATTTCACTCAAAGTCGATTTTCTTGTAAATTGTATATTAATAATTCTAACAAGGTACCGCTTTTTCTGGAAATCATAACATTTTATGATTAGCGCTAAAGTAACTTTAACATGATATTACAGCTTTAACAAATCCATATAACCGGTGAATTTCGAATAGCACTTTCAAGATTTAGAATTACAATGAAAAACATAAATTTTTCTGATTTATCCTACCGTACAATTTTCATTTATTGCAGTAATAACAAATTAATATAACCGAAAGAATTGAAAAAAATTCTACTTTCTTAGATTTACACTCAAAGTAGATTTTCTTTAATATTGTATATTAATAATTTTAACAAGGTACCGCTTATTCTGGAAATCATAACATTTTCTGATTAGCGCTAAAGTAACTTTAACATGATATTACAACTTTAACAAATCCATATAACTAGTGCATTTCAAATAGCACTTTCTTAGATTTACACTTATACTGAAATACATAAATTTTTCTGCTATGCGCTATCGTACAATTTTCATGTTATGACAGTATTAACAAATTCATATAACCAGTTCATTTAAAGAAGTATTACTTTCTTAGATTTAGACTAATACCGAAAGACATTAATCTAAGTGACTTGCGCGTAAGTAAAATTTTCATGTTATTACAAAATTAACAATTTAATATAACCGAAAGAATTGAAAAAAGTGGGCTTCTTTAGATTTACACTCAAAGTCGATTTTCTTGTAAATTGTGTATTAATAATTCTAACAAGGTACCGCTTATTCTGGAAATCATAACATTTTCTGATTAGCGCTAAAGTAACTTTAACATGATATTACAACTTTAACAAATCCATATAACTAGTGCATTTCAAATAGCACTTTCTTAGATTTACACTTATACTGAAATACATCAATTTTTCTGCTATGCGCTATCGTACAATTTTCATGTTATGACAGTATTAACAAATTCATATAACCAGTTCATTTAAAGAAGTATTACTTTCTTAGATTTAGACTAATACCGAAAGACATCAATCTAACTGACTTGCGCGTAAGTAAAATTTTCATGTTATTACAAAATTAACAAATTTAAATAACCGAAAGAATTGAAAAAAGTGGGCTTCCTTAGATTTCACTGAAAGTCGATTTTCTTGTAAATTGTATATTAATAATTCTAACAAGGTACCGCTTTTTCTGGAAATCATAACATTTATGATTAGCGCTAAAGTAACTTTAACATGATATTACAGCTTTAACAAATCCATATAACCGGTGAATTTCGAATAGCACTTTCAAGATTTAGAATAACAATGAAAAACATAAATTTTTCTGATTTATCCTACCGTACAATTTTCATTTATTGCAGTAATAACAAATTAATATAACCGAAAGAATTGAAAAAAATTCTACTTTCTTAGATTTACACTCAAAGTCGATTTTCTTTTATATTGTATATTAATAATTTTAACAAGGTACCGCTTATTCTGGAAATCATAACATTTTCTGATTAGTGCTAAAGTAACTTTAACATGATATTACAGCTTTAACAAATCCATATAACTAGTGCATTTCAAATAGCACTTTCTTAGATTTACACTTATACTGAAATACATCAATTTTTCTGCTATGCGCTATCGTACAATTTTCATGTTATGACAGTATGAACAAATTCATAGAACCTGTTCATTTAAAGAAATATTACTTTCTTAGATTTAGACTTATACTGAACTAAATAAATTTTTATGATGTGCGCTTTCGTACAATTTTCCTGTTATTACAGTATTAACAAATTAATATAACCGAAAGAATTGAAAAAAATTGCACTTTCTTAGATTTACACTCAGAGTCGATTTAAGTGTAAATTGAATATTAGTAATTCTAACAAAGTACCGCTTATATAAAGAATCATACTTTCTTCTGATTTGCGCTTAAGTAACTTTTACATGACATTACAGTTTTAACAAATCCATATAACCAGTGCATTTCGAATAAAACTTTCTTTGATTTACACTTATACTGAAATTTCATGTTATACGGTATTAACAAATTCATATAACCAGTTCATTTAAAGAATTATTACTTTCTTAGATTTAGACTAATACCGAGAGACATTAATCTAAGTGACTTGCGCGTAAGTAAAATTTTCATGTCATTACAAAATTAACAATTTAATATAACCGAAAGAATTGAAAAAAGTGGGCTTCCTAAGATTTACACTCAAAGTCGATTTTCTTGTAAATTGTGAATTAATAATTCTAACAAGGTACCGCTTATTCTGGAAATCATAACATTTTCTTATTAGCGTTAAAGTAACTTTAACATGATATTACAACTTTAACAAATCCATATAACTAGTGCATTTCAAATAGCACTTTCTTAGATTTACACTTATACTGAAATACATCAATTTTTCTGCTATGCGCTATCGTACAATTTTCATGTTATGACAGTATTAACAAATTCATATAACCAGTTCATTTAAAGAAGTATTACTTTCTTAGATTTAGACTAATACCGAAAGACATTAATCTAAGTGACTTGCGCGTAAGTAAAATTTTCATGTTATTACAAAATTAACAATTTAATATAACCGAAAGAATTGAAAAAAGTGGGCTTCTTTAGATTTACACTCAAAGTCGATTTTCTTGTAAATTGTGTATTAATAATTCTAACAAGGTACCGCTTATTCTGGAAATCATAACATTTTCTGATTAGCGCTAAAGTAACTTTAACATCATATTACAACTTTAACAAATCCATATAACTAGTGCATTTCAAATAGCACTTTCTTAGATTTACACTTATACTGAAATACATCAATTTTTCTGCTATGCGCTATCGTACAATTTTCATGTTATGACAGTATGAACAAATTCATAGAACCTGTTCATTTAAAGAAATATTACTTTCTTAGATTTAGACTTATACTGAACTAAATAAATTTTTATGATGTGCGCTTTCGTACAATTTTCCTGTTATTACAGTATTAACAAATTAATATAACCGAAAGAATTGAAAAAAATTGCACTTTCTTAGATTTACACTCAGAGTCGATTTAAGTGTAAATTGTATATTAATAATTCTAACAAAGTACCGCTTATATAAAGAATCATACTTTCTTCTGATTTGCGCTTAAGTAACTTTTACATGACATTACAGTTTAAATAAATCCATATAACCAGTGCATTTCGAATAAAACTTTCTTTAATTTACACTTATACTGAAATTTCATGTTATACGGTATTAACAAATTCATATAACCAGTTCATTTAAAGAAGTATTACTTTCTTAGATTTAGACTAATACCGAGAGACATTAATCTAAGTGACTTGCGCGTAAGTAAAATTTTCATGTTATTACAAAATTAACAAATTTAAATAACCGAAAGAATTGAAAGAATTGAAAAAAGTGGGCTTCCTTAGATTTCACTGAAAGTCGATTTTCTTGTAAATTGTATATTAATAATTCTAACAAGGTACCGCTTTTTCTGGAAATCATAACATTTATGATTAGCGCTAAAGTAACTTTAACATGATATTACAGCTTTAACAAATCCATATAACCGGTGAATTTCGAATAGCACTTTCAAGATTTAGAATAACAATGAAAAACATAAATTTTTCTGATTTATCCTACCGTACAATTTTCATTTATTGCAGTAATAACAAATTAATATAACCGAAAGAATTGAAAAAAATTCTACTTTCTTAGATTTACACTTAAAGTCGATTTTCTTTTATATTGTATATTAATAACTTTAACAAGGTACCGCTTATTCTGGAAATCATAACATTTTCTGATTAGTGCTAAAGTAACTTTAACATGATATTACAGCTTTAACAAATCCATATAACTAGTGCATTTCAAATAGCACTTTCTTAGATTTACACTTATACTGAAATACATCAATTTTTCTGCTATGCGCTATCGTACAATTTTCATGTTATGACAGTATTAACAAATTCATAGAACCTGTTCATTTAAAGAAATATTACTTTCTTAGATTTAGACTTATACTGAACTAAATAAATTTTTATGATGTGCGCTTTCGTACAATTTTCCTGTTATTACAGTATTAACAAATTAATATAACCGAAAGAATTGAAAAAAATTGCACTTTCTTAGATTTGCACTCAGAGTCGATTTAAGTGTAAATTGTATATTAATAAATCTAACAAAGTACCGCTTATATAAAGAATCATACTTTCTTCTGATTTGCGCTTAAGTAACTTTTACATGATATTACAGTTTTAACAAATCCATATAACCAGTGCATTTCGAATAAAACTTTCTTTGATTTACACTTATACTGAAATTTCATGTTATACGGTATTAACAAATTCATATAACCAGTTCATTTAAAGAATTATTACTTTCTTAGATTTAGACTAATACCGAGAGACATTAATCTAAGTGACTTGCGCGTAAGTAAAATTTTCATGTCATTACAAAATTAACAATTTAATATAACCTGGGCTTCCTAAGATTTACACTCAAAGTCGATTTTCTTGTAAATTGTGTATTAATAATTCTAACAAGGTACCGCTTATACTGGAAATCATAACATTTTCTGATTAGCGCTAAAGTAACTTTAACATGATATTACAACTTTAACAAATCCATATAACTAGTGCATTTCAAATAGCACTTTCTTAGATTTACACTTATACTGAAATACATCAATTTTTCTGCTATGCGCTATCGTACAATTTTCATGTTATGACAGTATTAACAAATTCATATAACCAGTTCATTTAAAGAAGTATTACTTTCTTAGATTTAGACTAATACCGAAAGACATTAATCTAAGTGACTTGCGCGTAAGTAAAATTTTCATGTTATTACAAAATTAACAATTTAATATAACCGAAAGAATTGAAAAAAGTGGGCTTCTTTAGATTTACACTCAAAGTCGATTTTCTTGTAAATTGTGTATTAATAATTCTAACAAGGTACCGCTTATTCTGGAAATCATAACATTTTCTGATTAGCGCTAAAGTAACTTTAACATGATATTACAACTTTAACAAATCCATATAACTAGTGCATTTCAAATAGCACTTTCTTAGATTTACACTTATACTGAAATACATCAATTTTTCTGCTATGCGCTATCGTACAATTTTCATGTTATGACAGTATTAACAAATTCATATAACCAGTTCATTTAAAGAAGTATTACTTTCTTAGATTTAGACTAATACCGAAAGACATCAATCTAACTGACTTGCGCGTAAGTAAAATTTTCATGTTATTACAAAATTAACAAATTTAAATAACCGAAAGAATTGAAAGAATTGAAAAAAGTGGGCTTCCTTAGATTTCACTGAAAGTCGATTTTCTTGTAAATTGTATATTAATAATTCTAACAAGGTACCGCTTTTTCTGGAATACATAACATTTTATGATTAGCGCTAAAGTAACTTTAACATGATATTACAGCTTTAACAAATCCATATAACCGGTGAATTTCGAATAGCACTCTCAAGATTTAGAATAACAATGAAAAACATAAATTTTTCTGATTTATCCTACCGTACAATTTTCATTTATTGCAGTAATAACAAATTAATATAACCGAAAGAATTGAAAAAAATTCTACTTTCTTAGATTTACACTCAAAGTCGATTTTCTTTTATATTGTATATTAATAATTTTAACAAGGTACCGCTTGTTCTGGAAATCATAACATTTTCTGATTAGTGCTAAAGTAACTTTTACATGATATTACAGCTTTAACAAATCCATATAACTAGTGCATTTCAAATAGCACTTTCTTAGATTTACACTTATACTGAAATACATCAATTTTTCTGCTATGCGCTATCGTACAATTTTCATGTTATGACAGTATGAACAAATTCATAGAACCTGTTCATTTAAAGAAATATTACTTTCTTAGATTTAGACTTATACTGAACTAAATAAATTTTTATGATGTGCGCTTTCGTACAATTTTCCTGTTATTACAGTATTAACAAATTAATATAACCGAAAGAATTGAAAAAAATTGCACTTTCTTAGATTTACACTCAGAGTCGATTTAAGTGTAAATTGTATATTAATAATTCTAACAAAGTACCGCTTATATAAAGAATCATACTTTCTTCTGATTTGCGCTTAAGTAACTTTTACATGACATTACAGTTTTAACAAATCCATATAACCAGTGCATTTCGAATAAAACTTTCTTTAATTTACATTTATACTGAAATTTCATGTTATACGGTATTAACAAATTCATATAACCAGTTCATTTAAAGAAGTATTACTTTCTTAGATTTAGACTAATACCGAGAGACATTAATCTAAGTGACTTGCGTGTAAGTAAAATTTTAATGTTATACAAAATTAACAATTTAATATAACCGAAAGAATTGAAAAAAGTGGGCTTCCTAAGATTTACACTCAAAGTCGATTTTCTTGTAAATTGTATATTAATAATTCTAACAAGGTACCGCTTATTCTGGAAATCATAACATTTTCTGATTAGTGCTAAAGTAACTTTAACATGATATTACAGCTTTAACCAATCCCTATATCTAGTGCATTTCAAATAGCACTTTCTTAGATTTACACTTATACTGAAATACATCAATTTTTCTGCTATGCGCTATCGTACAATTTTCATATTATGACAGTATAAACAAATTCATAGAACCACTTCATTTAACGAAATATTACTTTCTTAGATTTAGACTAATACCGAAAGACATTAATCTAAGTGACTTGCGCGTAAGTAAAATTTTCATGTTATTACAAAATTAACAATTTAATATAACCGAAAGAATTGAAAAAAGTGGGCTTCTTTAGATTTACACTCAAAGTCGATTTTCTTGTAAATTGTGTATTAATAATTCTAACAAGGTACCGCTTATTCTGGAAATCATAACATTTTCTGATTAGCGCTAAAGTAACTTTAACATGATATTACAACTTTAACAAATCCATATAACTAGTGCATTTCAAATAGCACTTTCTTAGATTTACACTTATACTGAAATACATCAATTTTTCTGCTATGCGCTATCGTACAATTTTCATGTTATGACAGTATTAACAAATTCATATAACCAGTTCATTTAAAGAAGTATTACTTTCTTAGATTTAGACTAATACCGAAAGACATTAATCTAAGTGACTTGCGCGTAAGTAAAATTTTCATGTTATTACAAAATTAACAATTTAATATAACCGAAAGAATTGAAAAAAGTGGGCTTCTTTAGATTTACACTCAAAGTCGATTTTCTTGTAAATTGTATATTAATAATTCTAACAAGGTACCGCTTATTCTGGAAATCATAACATTTTCTGATTAGTGCTAAAGTAACTTTAACATGATATTACAGCTTTAACCAATCCCTATATCTAGTGCATTTCAAATAGCACTTTCTTAGATTTACACTTATACTGAAATACATCAATTTTTCTGCTATGCGCTATCGTACAATTTTCATGTTATGACAGTATTAACAAATTCATATAACCAGTTCATTTAAAGAAGTATTACTTTCTTAGATTTAGACTAATACCGAAAGACATTAATCTAAGTGACTTGCGCGTAAGTAAAATTTTAATGTTATACAAAATTAACAATTTAATATAACCGAAAGAATTGAAAAAAGTGGGCTTCCTAAGATTTACACTCAAAGTCGATTTTCTTGTAAATTGTATATTAATAATTCTAACAAGGTACCGCTTATTCTGGAAATCATAACATTTTCTGATTAGTGCTAAAGTAACTTTAACATGATATTACAGCTTTAACCAATCCCTATATCTAGTGCATTTCAAATAGCACTTTCTTAGATTTACACTTATACTGAAATACATCAATTTTTCTGCTATGCGCTATCGTACAATTTTCATATTATGACAGTATAAACAAATTCATAGAACCACTTCATTTAACGAAATATTACTTTCTTAGATTTAGACTAATACCGAAAGACATTAATCTAAGTGACTTGCGCGTAAGTAAAATTTTCATGTTATTACAAAATTAACAATTTAATATAACCGAAAGAATTGAAAAAAGTGGGCTTCCTAAGATTTACACTCAAAGTCGATTTTCTTGTAAATTGTATATTAATAATTCTAACAAGGTACCGCTTATTCTGGAAATCATAACATTTTCTGATTAGTGCTAAAGTAACTTTAACATGATATTACAGCTTTAACCAATCCCTATATCTAGTGCATTTCAAATAGCACTTTCTTAGATTTACACTTATACTGAAATACATCAATTTTTCTGCTATGCGCTATCGTACAATTTTCATATTATGACAGTATAAACAAATTCATAGAACCACTTCATTTAACGAAATATTACTTTCTTAGATTTAGACTAATACCGAAAGACATTAATCTAAGTGACTTGCGCGTAAGTAAAATTTTCATGTTATTACAAAATTAACAATTTAATATAACCGAAAGAATTGAAAAAAGTGGGCTTCTTTAGATTTACACTCAAAGTCGATTTTCTTGTAAATTGTATATTAATAATTCTAACAAGGTACCGCTTATTCTGGAAATCATAACATTTTCTGATTAGCGCTAAAGTAACTTTAACATGATATTACAACTTTAACCAATCCCTATATCTAGTGCATTTCAAATAGCACTTTCTTAGATTTACACTTATACTGAAATACATCAATTTTTCTGCTATGCGCTATCGTACAATTTTCATGTTATGACAGTATTAACAAATTCATATAACCAGTTCATTTAAAGAAGTATTACTTTCTTAGATTTAGACTAATACCGAAAGACATTAATCTAAGTGACTTGCGCGTAAGTAAAATTTTCATGTTATTACAAAATTAACAATTTAATATAACCGAAAGAATTGAAAAAAGTGGGCTTCTTTAGATTTACACTCAAAGTCGATTTTCTTGTAAATTGTGTATTAATAATTCTAACAAGGTACCGCTTATTCTGGAAATCATAACATTTTCTGATTAGTGCTAAAGTAACTTTAACATGATATTACAGCTTTAACCAATCCCTATATCTAGTGCATTTCAAATAGCACTTTCTTAGATTTACACTTATACTGAAATACATCAATTTTTCTGCTATGCGCTATCGTACAATTTTCATATTATGACAGTATAAACAAATTCATAGAACCACTTCATTTAACGAAATATTACTTTCTTAGATTTAGACTAATACCGAAAGACATTAATCTAAGTGACTTGCGCGTAAGTAAAATTTTCATGTTATTACAAAATTAACAATTTAATATAACCGAAAGAATTGAAAAAAGTGGGCTTCCTAAGATTTACACTCAAAGTCGATTTTCTTGTAAATTGTATATTAATAATTCTAACAAGGTACCGCTTATTCTGGAAATCATAACATTTTCTGATTAGTGCTAAAGTAACTTTAACATGATATTACAGCTTTAACCAATCCCTATATCTAGTGCATTTCAAATAGCACTTTCTTAGATTTACACTTATACTGAAATACATCAATTTTTCTGCTATGCGCTATCGTACAATTTTCATATTATGACAGTATAAACAAATTCATAGAACCACTTCATTTAACGAAATATTACTTTCTTAGATTTAGACTAATACCGAAAGACATTAATCTAAGTGACTTGCGCGTAAGTAAAATTTTCATGTTATTACAAAATTAACAATTTAATATAACCGAAAGAATTGAAAAAAGTGGGCTTCTTTAGATTTACACTCAAAGTCGATTTTCTTGTAAATTGTATATTAATAATTCTAACAAGGTACCGCTTATTCTGGAAATCATAACATTTTCTGATTAGCGCTAAAGTAACTTTAACATGATATTACAACTTTAACCAATCCCTATATCTAGTGCATTTCAAATAGCACTTTCTTAGATTTACACTTATACTGAAATACATCAATTTTTCTGCTATGCGCTATCGTACAATTTTCATGTTATGACAGTATTAACAAATTCATATAACCAGTTCATTTAAAGAAGTATTACTTTCTTAGATTTAGACTAATACCGAAAGACATTAATCTAAGTGACTTGCGCGTAAGTAAAATTTTCATGTTATTACAAAATTAACAATTTAATATAACCGAAAGAATTGAAAAAAGTGGGCTTCTTTAGATTTACACTCAAAGTCGATTTTCTTGTAAATTGTGTATTAATAATTCTAACAAGGTACCGCTTATTCTGGAAATCATAACATTTTCTGATTAGCGCTAAAGTAACTTTAACATGATATTACAACTTTAACAAATCCATATAACTAGTGCATTTCAAATAGCACTTTCTTAGATTTACACTTATACTGAAATACATCAATTTTTCTGCTATGCGCTATCGTACAATTTTCATGTTATGACAGTATTAACAAATTCATATAACCAGTTCATTTAAAGAAGTATTACTTTCTTAGATTTAGACTAATACCGAAAGACATCAATCTAACTGACTTGCGCGTAAGTAAAATTTTCATGTTATTACAAAATTAACAAATTTAAATAACCGAAAGAATTGAAAGAATTGAAAAAAGTGGGCTTCCTTAGATTTCACTGAAAGTCGATTTTCTTGTAAATTGTATATTAATAATTCTAACAAGGTACCGCTTTTTCTGGAATACATAACATTTTATGATTAGCGCTAAAGTAACTTTAACATGATATTACAGCTTTAACAAATCCATATAACCGGTGAATTTCGAATAGCACTCTCAAGATTTAGAATAACAATGAAAAACATAAATTTTTCTGATTTATCCTACCGTACAATTTTCATTTATTGCAGTAATAACAAATTAATATAACCGAAAGAATTGAAAAAAATTCTACTTTCTTAGATTTACACTCAAAGTCGATTTTCTTTTATATTGTATATTAATAATTTTAACAAGGTACCGCTTGTTCTGGAAATCATAACATTTTCTGATTAGTGCTAAAGTAACTTTTACATGATATTACAGCTTTAACAAATCCATATAACTAGTGCATTTCAAATAGCACTTTCTTAGATTTACACTTATACTGAAATACATCAATTTTTCTGCTATGCGCTATCGTACAATTTTCATGTTATGACAGTATGAACAAATTCATAGAACCTGTTCATTTAAAGAAATATTACTTTCTTAGATTTAGACTTATACTGAACTAAATAAATTTTTATGATGTGCGCTTTCGTACAATTTTCCTGTTATTACAGTATTAACAAATTAATATAACCGAAAGAATTGAAAAAAATTGCACTTTCTTAGATTTACACTCAGAGTCGATTTAAGTGTAAATTGTATATTAATAATTCTAACAAAGTACCGCTTATATAAAGAATCATACTTTCTTCTGATTTGCGCTTAAGTAACTTTTACATGACATTACAGTTTTAACAAATCCATATAACCAGTGCATTTCGAATAAAACTTTCTTTAATTTACATTTATACTGAAATTTCATGTTATACGGTATTAACAAATTCATATAACCAGTTCATTTAAAGAAGTATTACTTTCTTAGATTTAGACTAATACCGAGAGACATTAATCTAAGTGACTTGCGTGTAAGTAAAATTTTAATGTTATACAAAATTAACAATTTAATATAACCGAAAGAATTGAAAAAAGTGGGCTTCCTAAGATTTACACTCAAAGTCGATTTTCTTGTAAATTGTATATTAATAATTCTAACAAGGTACCGCTTATTCTGGAAATCATAACATTTTCTGATTAGTGCTAAAGTAACTTTAACATGATATTACAGCTTTAACCAATCCCTATATCTAGTGCATTTCAAATAGCACTTTCTTAGATTTACACTTATACTGAAATACATCAATTTTTCTGCTATGCGCTATCGTACAATTTTCATATTATGACAGTATAAACAAATTCATAGAACCACTTCATTTAACGAAATATTACTTTCTTAGATTTAGACTTATACTGAACTAAATAAATTTTTATGATGTGCGCTTTCGTACAATTTTCCTGTTATTACAGTATTAACAAATTAATATAACCGAAAGAATTGAAAAAAATTGCACTTTCTTAGATTTACACTCAAAGTCGATTTAAGTGTAAATTGTATATTAATAATTCTAACAAAGTACCGCTTATATAAAGAATCATACCTTCTTCTGATTTGCGCTTAAGTAACTTTTACATGACATTACAGTTTTAACAAATCCATATAACCAGTGCATTTCGAATAAAACTTTCTTTGATTTACACTTATACTGAAATTTCATGTTATACGGTATTAACAAATTCATATAACCAGTTCATTTAAAGAAATAGCACTTTTTTAGATTAAGATTTATACTGAAATATATCAATTTTTCTGATGTGCGCTATCATAAAATTTTCATGTTATTACAGTATTAATAAATGAATATAAACGAAAGAATTGAAAAAAATTGCACTTCATTATATTTACAATCAAAGTCGATTTAGGTGCAACTTGTATATTAATAATTTTAACAAGGTACCGCTTATTTTAAAACTCATAGCTATTTCTGATATTCGCTAAAGTAACTTTTACATGATATTACAGCTTTAACAAATCCATATAACCAGTGCTTTTCGAAAAGCACTTTCTTAGATTAACACTTATACTAAAATACATCAATTTTTCTGATGTGCGCTTTCGAACGATTTTCATGTTATTACAGTATTAACAAATTAATATAACCGAAAGAATTGAAAAAAATTGCACTTTTTTAGATTTACACTCAAAGTCAATTTTAGTGTAAATTGTATATTAATAATTCTAACAAAGTACCGCGTATTCTGGAAATCATAACTTTTTCTGATTTGCGCTTAAGTAACTTTTACATGATATTACACTTTTAACAAATCCATATAACCAGTGCATTTCGAATAGAACTTTCTTAGATTTACACTTTTACTGCGATTTCATGTTATTACAGTATTAACAACTTCATATAACCAGTTCATTTAAAGAAATAGCACTTTTTTAGATATAGACTTATACTGAAATATATAAATTTTTCTGATAGGACCTATTATCAAATTAATATAACCGAAAGAATTGAAAAAAATTGCACTTTCTTATATTTACAATCAAAGTCGATTTTAGTGTAAATTGTATATTAATAATTCTAACAAAGTACTGCTTATTTTAAGAATCATAACTTTTTCTGATTTCCGCTTAAGTAACTTTTACATGATATTACAATTTTAACAAATCCATATAACCAGTACATTTCTTAGATTTAAACTTATACTGAAATTTCATGTTATTACAGTATTAACAAATTCATATAACCGAAAGAATTTAAAAAAGTGGACTTTCTTAGATTTACACTCAAAGTCGGTTTTCTTTTCTATTGTATATTAATAATTCTAACAAGGTACCTCTTATTCTGAAAATTATAACATTTTCCAATTTATGCCTTAGTAACTTTAACATGATATTACAGCTTTAACAAATCCATATATCCAGGGCATTTCGAACAGCACTTTCTTAGATTTACACTTATACTGAAATACTTCAATTTTTCTGATATGCCAGTATTAACAAATTCATATAACCAGCTCATTTAAACAAATATTACTTTCTTAGATTTAAACTTATACTGAACTACATACATTTTTCTGATGTGCGCTTTCGTAAAATTTTCATGTTATTACAGTATTGACAAATTAATATAACCGAAAGAATTGAAAAAAATTGCACTTTCTTAGATTTACACTCAAAGTCGATTTTCTTTTATATTGTATATTAATAATTCTAACAAGGTACCGCTTATTCTAAAAATTATAACTTTTTCTGATGTGCGCTAAGTAACTTTTACATGATATTACAATTTTAACAAATCAATATAACCAGTGCATTTCTTAGATTTACACTTATACTGAAATTTCATGTTATTACAGTATTAACAAATTCATATAACCAGTTCATTTAAAGAAATAGCACTTCTTTAGATTTTGACTTTTACTGCGCTTTCATGTTATTACAGTATTAACAAATCCATATAACCAAAAGAAATATCACTTTTTTAAATTTAGACTTATACTAAAATATATCATTTTTTCTGATATGCGCTATCGTACAATTTTCATATTATTGCAGTAATAACAAATTAATATAACCGAAAGAATTTAAAAAAATTTCACTTTCTTAGATTTACACTCAAACTCGATTTTAGTGTAAATTGTATATCAATAATTCTAACAAAGTACCGCTTATTCTGGAAACCATAACTTTTTCTGATTTGCGCTTAAGTAACTTTTACATGATATTACAATTTTAACAAATCCATATAACCAGTGCATTTCTTAGATTTACACTTATACTGAAATTTCATGTTATTACAGTATTAACAAATTCATAAAACCGAAAGAATTTAAAAAAGTGGACTTTCTTAGATTAACACTCATAGTCGATTTTCTTTTCTATTGTATATTAATAATTCTAACAAGGTACCGCTTATTCTGAAAATTATAACATTTTCTAATTTATGCTTAAGTAACTTTAACATGATATTACAGTTTTAACAAATACATATATCCAGGGCATTTCGAACAGCACTTTCTTAGATTTACACTTATACTGAAAAACTTCAATTTTTCTGATATGCGCTATCGTACAATTTTCATGTTATGAGAGTATTAACGAATTCATATAACCAGTTCATTTAAACAAATATTACTTTCTTAGATTTAGACTTATACTGAACTACATAAATTTTTCTGATGAGCGCTTTCGTACAATTTTCATGTTATTACAATATTAACAAATTAATATTATATAACCGAAAGAATTAAAAAAAATTCCACTTTCCTAGATTTACACTCAAAGTCGATTTTAGTGTAACTTGTATATTAATAATCCTAACAAGGTACCGATTATTCTGAAAATTATAACTTTTTCTGATTTGTGCTAAAGTAACTTTTACATGATATTACAGCTTTAAAAAATCCATATAACCAGCGCTTTTCGAATAGCACTTTCTCAGATTTAGAAGTATACTGAAGGACATCAATTTTTCTGATTTGCGCTAACGTAAAATTTTCATGTTATTACAGTTTTAATAAATTAATATAACCGTAAAAATTCAATTTCTTTGATTTAGACTCAAAGTCGTTTTTCTTGTAAAAAGTGTAGCAATTTCTTGTACCGCTATTGTGCAAAACATCAATTGTAGTGATACACGCTAACGTAAAATTTCCATGTTATCACCAGAATAACAAATGCATATAACTTATTTATTTAAAAAAATAGCACTTTCTTCGATTTAGACTTCAAGTCGATTTTCTCGTAAATTGTATATTACCTGCTTGAGCAAAGTACCGCCTATTATGAAAATCATAAGTTTTTCTGATCTGCGCTTAAGTAAAATTTAAATGATATTGCAGTTTTAACAAATTCATATAATCGAAAGAATTGAAAAAACTTGCACTTAATAATCCTAACAAGGTACCGATTTTTCTGAAAATCATAACTTGTTCAGATTTGCGCTAAATTAACTTTTATTTGATATTACAGTTTTAACAAATCCATATAACCGGTGAATTTCGAATAGCACTTTCAAGATTTAGAATTACAATGAGAAACATAAATTTTTCTGATTTGCGCTAACGTAAAATTTTCATGTTATTTTAGTACTAACAAACTAAGCTCATTTAAACAAATATTACTTTCTTAGATTTAAACTTATACTGAACTACATACATTTTTCTGATGTGCGCTTTCGTAAAATTTTCATGTTATTACAGTATTAACAAATTAATATTATATAACCGAAAGAATTAAAAAAAATTCCACTTTCCTAGATTTACACTCAAAGTCGATTTTAGTGTAACTTGTATATTAATAATCCTAACAAGGTACCGATTATTCTGAAAATTATAACTTTTTCTGATTTGCGCTAAAGTAACTTTTACATGATATTACAGCTTTAAAAAATCCATATAACCAGCGCTTTTCGAATAGCACTCTCTCAGATTTAGAAGTATACTGAAGGACATCAATTTTTCTGATTTGCGCTAACGTAAAATTTTCATGTTATTACAGTTTTAATAAATTAATATAACCGAAAAAATTCAATTTCTTTGATTTAGACTCAAAGTCGTTTTTCTTGTAAAAAGTGTAGCAATTTCTTGTACCGCTATTGTGCAAAACATCAATTGTAGTGATACACGCTAACGTAAAATTTCCATGTTATCACCAGAATAACAAATGCATATAACTTATTTATTTAAAAAAATAGCACTTTCTTCGATTTAGACTTCAAGTCGATTTTCTCGTAAATTGTATATTACCTGCTTGAGCAAAGTACCGCCTATTATGAAAATCATAAGTTTTTCTGGTCTGCGCTTAAGTAAAATTTAAATGATATTGCAGTTTTAACAAATTCAGATAATCGAAAGAATTGAAAAAACTTGCACTTAATAATCCTAACAAGGTACCGATTATTCTGAAAATCATAACTTGTTCAGATTTGCGCTAAATTAACTTTTATTTGATATTACAGTTTTAACAAATCCATATAACCGGTGAATTTCGAATAGCACTTTCAAGATTTAGAATTACAATGAAAAACATAAATTTTTCTGATTTGCGCTAACGTAAAATTTTCATGTTATTTTAGTACTAACAAACTAATATAACCGAAAGAATTGAAAAAAATTTCACTTTCTTAGATTTACACTCAAAGTCGATTTTAGTGTAACTTGTATATTAATAATCCTAACAAGGTACCGATTATTCTGAAAATTATAACTTTTTCTGATTTGCGCTAAAGTAACTTTTACATGATATTACAGCTTTAAAAAATCCATATAACCAGCGCTTTTCGAATAGCACTTTCTCAGATTTAGAAGTATACTGAAGGACATCAATTTTTCTGATTTGCGCTAACGTAAAATTTTCATGTTATTACAGTATTAATAAATTAATATAACCGAAAAAATTCAATTTCTTTGATTTAGACTCAAAGTCGTTTTTCTTGTAAAAAGTGTAGCAATTTCTTGTACCGCTATTGTGCAAAACATCAATTGTAGTGATACACGCTAACGTAAAATTTCCATGTTATCACCAGAATAACAAATGCATATAACCTATTTATTTAAAAAAATAGCACTTTCTTCGATTTAGACTTCAAGTCGATTTTCTCGTAAATTGTATATTACCTGCTTGAGCAAAGTACCGCCTATTATGAAAATCATAAGTTTTTCTGATCTGCGCTTAAGTAAAATTTAAATGATATTGCAGTTTTAACACATTCATATAATCGAAAGAATTGAAAAAACTTGCACTTAATAATCCTAACAAGGTACCGATTATTCTGAAAATCATAACTTGTTCAGATTTACGCTAAATTAACTTTTATTTGATATTACAGTTTTAACAAATCCATATAACCGGTGCTTTTCGGATAGCACTTTCTGAGATTTAGACTTCAAGTCGATTTTCTCGTAAATTGTATATTACCTGCTTGAGCAAAGTACCGCCTATTATGAAAATCATAAGTTTTTCTGATCTGCGCTTAAGTAAAATTTAAATGATATTGCAGTTTTAACAAATTCATATAATCGAAAGAATTGAAAAAACTTGCACTTAATAATCCTAACAAGGTACCGATTATTCTGAAAATCATAACTTGTTCAGATTTGCGCTAAATTAACTTTTATTTGATATTACAGTTTTAACAAATCCATATAACCGGTGAATTTCGAATAGCACTTTCAAGATTTAGAATTACAATGAAAAACATAAATTTTTCTGATTCATCCTACCGTACAATTTTCATTTATTGCAGTAATAACAAATTAATATAACCGAAAGAATTGAAAAAAATTCTACTTTCTTAGATTTACACTCAAAGTCGATTTTCTTTTATATTGTATATTAATAATTTTAACAAGGTACCGCTTATTCTGGAAATCATAACATTTTCTGATTAGTGCTAAAGTAACTTTAACATGATATTACAGCTTTAACAAATCCATATAACTAGTGCATTTCAAATAGCACTTTCTTAGATTTACACTTACATTGAAATACATCAATTTTTCTGCTATGCGCTATCGTACAATTTTCATGTTATGACAGTATGAACAAATTCATAGAACCTGTTCATTTAAAGAAATATTACTTTCTTAGATTTAGACTTTTACTGAACTAAATAAATTTTTATGATGTGCGCTTTCGTACAATTTTCCTGTTATTACAGTATTAACAAATTAATATAACCGAAAGAATTGAAAAAAATTACACTTTCTTAGATTTACACTCAGAGTCGATTTAAGTGTAAATTGTATATTAATAATTCTAACAAAGTACCGCTTATTTTAAGAATCATAACTTTTTCTGATTTGCGCTTAAGTAACTTTTATATGATATTACAATTTTAACAAATCCATATAACTAGTGCATTTCAAATAGCACTTTCTTAGATTTACACTTACATTGAAATACATCAATTTTTCTGCTATGCGCTATCGTACAATTTTCATGTTATGACAGTATGAACAAATTCATAGAACCTGTTCATTTAAAGAAATATTACTTTCTTAGATTTAGACTTTTACTGAACTAAATAAATTTTTATGATGTGCGCTTTCGTACAATTTTCCTGTTATTACAGTATTAACAAATTAATATAACCGAAAGAATTGAAAAAAATTGCACTTTCTTAGATTTACACTCAGAGTCGATTTAAGTGTAAATTGTGTATTAATAATTCTAACAAAGTACCGCTTATATACAGAATCATACTTTCTTCTGATTTGCGCTTAAGTAACTTTTACATGACATTACAGTTTTAACAAATCCGAAAGAATTGAAAAAAGTGGGCTTCCTAAGATTTACACTCAAAGTCGATTTTCTTGTAAATTGTATATTAATAATTCTAACAAGGTACCGCTTATTCTGGAAATCATAACAACTTCTGATTAGTGCTAAAGTAGCTTTAACATGATATTAAAGCTTTAACAAATCCATATAACTAGTGCATTTCAAATAGCACTTTCTTAGATTTACACTTATACTGAAATACATCAATTTTTCTGCTATGCGCTATCGTACAATTTTCATGTTATGACAGTATGAACAAATTCATAGAACCTGTTCATTTAAAGAAATATTACTTTCTTAGATTTAGACTTTTACTGAACTAAATAAATTTTTATGATGTGCGCTTTCGTACAATTTTCCTGTTATTACAGTATTAACAAATTAATATAACCGAAAGAATTGAAAAAAATTACACTTTCTTAGATTTACACTCAGAGTCGATTTAAGTGTAAATTGTATATTAATAATTCTAACAAAGTACCGCTTATTTTAAGAATCATAACTTTTTCTGATTTGCGCTTAAGTAACTTTTATATGATATTACAATTTTAACAAATCAATATAACCAGTGCATTTCGAATAGCACTTTCTTAGATTTACACTTTTACTAAAATTTTATGTTATTACAGTGTTAAAAAATTCATATAACCGAAACAATTCAATTTTTTAGATTTAAACTCAAAGTCGTTCTTCATGTAAATTGTAAATTAATTACTTGTTATTGTGAGAAACATCAATTTTAGTGATCTACGCTAACGTTAAATTTTCATGTTATCACAGGAGTAACAAATTCATATAACCTATTCATTTAAAAAAATAGCACTTTCTTAGATTTATACTTTAAGTCGACTTTCTTGTAACTTGTATATTAACTACTTGAGCAAAGTACCGCTTGTTATGAAAATCATAAGTTTTTCTGATTTGCGCTTAAGTAAAATTTTAATGATATTGCAGTATTAACAAATTCATATAATCGAAAGGATTGAACTTGAACTTAATAATCATAACAATCATTATTCTGAAAATCATAACTTGTTCAGATTAGCGCTAAAGTAACTTTAACATAATATTACAGCTTTAACAAATCCATATAACTAGTGCATTTCAAATAGCACTTTCTTAGATTTAGACTTATGCTGAACTAAATAAATTTGTATGATGTGCGCTTTCGTACAATTTTCCTGTTATTACAGTATTAACAAATTAATATAACCGAAAGAATTGAAAAAAATTGCACTTTCTTAGATTTACACTCATAGTCGATTTAAGTGTAAATTGTATATTAATAATTCTAACAAAGTACCGCTTATATAAAGAATCATACTTTCTTCTGATTTGCGCTTAAGTAACTTTTACATGACATTACAGTTTTAACAAATCCGAAAGAATTGAAAAAAGTGGGCTTCCTAAGATTTACACTCAAAGTCGATTTTCTTGTAAATTGTATATTAATAATTCTAACAAGGTACCGCTTATTCTGGAAATCATAACAACTTCTGATTAGTGCTAAAGTAGCTTTAACATGATATTAAAGCTTTAACAAATCCATATAACTAGTGCATTTCAAATAGCACTTTCTTAGATTTACACTTATACTGAAATACATCAATTTTTCTGCTATGCGCTATCGTACAATTTTCATGTTATGACAGTATGAACAAATTCATAGAACCAGTTCATTTAAAGAAATATTACTTTCTTAGATTTAGACTTATACTGAACTAAATAAATTTTTATGATGTGCGCTTTCGTACAATTTTCCTGTTATTACAGTATTAACAAATTAATATAACCGAAAGAATTGAAAAAAATTGCACTTTCTTAGATTTACACTCAAAGTCGATTTAAGTGTAAATTGTATATTAATAATTCTAACAAAGTACCGCTTATATAAAGAATCATACCTTCTTCTGATTTGCGCTTAAGTAACTTTTACATGACATTACAGTTTTAACAAATCCATATAACCAGTGCATTTCGAATAAAACTTTCTTTGATTTACACTTATACTGAAATTTCATGTTATACGGTATTAACAAATTCATATAACCAGTTCATTTAAAGAAATAGCACTTTTTTAGATTAAGATTTATACTGAAATATATCAATTTTTCTGATGTGCGCTATCATAAAATTTTCATGTTATTACAGTATTAATAAATGAATATAAACGAAAGAATTGAAAAAAATTGCACTTTGTTATATTTACAATCAAAGTCGATGTAGGTGCAACTTGTATATTAATAATTTTAACAAGGTACCGCTTATTTTAAAACTCATAGCTATTTCTGATATTCGCTTAAGTAACTTTTACATGATATTACAGCTTTAACAAATCCATATAACCAGTGCTTTTCGAATAGCACTTTCTTAGATTAACACTTATACTAAAATACATCAATTTTTCTGATGTGCGCTTTCGAACAATTTTCATGTTATTACAGTATTAACAAATTAATATAACCGAAAGAATTGAAAAAAATTGCACTTTCTTAGATTTATACTCAAAGTCGATTTTAGTGTAAATTGTATATTAATAATTCTAACAAAGTACCGCGTATTCTGGAAATCATAACTTTTTCTGATTTGCGCTTAAGTAACTTTTACATGATATTACACTTTTAACAAATCCATATAACCAGTGAATTTCGAATAGAACTTTCTTAGATTTACACTTTTACTAAAATTTTATGTTATTACAGTATTAAAAAATTCATATAACCGAAACAATTCAATTTTTTAGATTTAAACTCAAAGTCGTTTTTCATGTAAATTGTAAATTAATTACTTGTTATTGAGAGAAACATCAATTTTAGTGATCTACGCTAACGTTAAATTTTCATGTTATCACAGGAGTAACAAATTCATATAACCTATTCATTTAAATAAATAGCACTTTCTTAGATTTATACTTTAAGTCGACTTTCTTGTAACTTGTATATTAACTACTTGAGCAAAGTACCGCTTGTTATGAAAATCATAAGTTTTTCTGATTTGCGCTTAAGTAAAATTTTAATGATATTGCAGTATTAACAAATTCATATAATCGAAAGGATTGAACTTGAACTTAATACTCATAACAATCATTATTCTGAAAATCATAACTTGTTCAGATTAGCGCTAAAGTAACTTTAACATAATATTACAGCTTTAACAAATCCATATAACTAGTGCATTTCAAATAGCACTTTCTTAGATTTAGACTTATACTGAACTAAATAAATTTGTATGATGTGCGCTTTCGTACAATTTTCCTGTTATTACAGTATTAACAAATTAATATAACCGAAAGAATTGAAAAAAATTGCACTTTCTTAGATTTACACTCAGAGTCGATTTAAGTGTAAATTGTGTATTAATAATTCTAACAAAGTACCGCTTATATACAGAATCATACTTTCTTCTGATTTGCGCTTAAGTAACTTTTACATGACATTACAGTTTTAACAAATCCGAAAGAATTGAAAAAAGTGGGCTTCCTAAGATTTACACTCAAAGTCGATTTTCTTGTAAATTGTATATTAATAATTCTAACAAGGTACCGCTTATTCTGGAAATCATAACAACTTCTGATTAGTGCTAAAGTAGCTTTAACATGATATTAAAGCTTTAACAAATCCATATAACTAGTGCATTTCAAATAGCACTTTCTTAGATTTACACTTATACTGAAATACATCAATTTTTCTGCTATGCGCTATCGTACAATTTTCATGTTATGACAGTATGAACAAATTCATAGAACCAGTTCATTTAAAGAAATATTACTTTCTTAGATTTAGACTTATACTGAACTAAATAAATTTTTATGATGTGCGCTTTCGTACAATTTTCCTGTTATTACAGTATTAACAAATTAATATAACCGAAAGAATTGAAAAAAATTGCACTTTCTTAGATTTACACTCAAAGTCGATTTAAGTGTAAATTGTATATTAATAATTCTAACAAAGTACCGCTTATATAAAGAATCATACCTTCTTCTGATTTGCGCTTAAGTAACTTTTACATGACATTACAGTTTTAACAAATCCATATAACCAGTGCATTTCGAATAAAACTTTCTTTGATTTACACTTATACTGAAATTTCATGTTATACGGTATTAACAAATTCATATAACCAGTTCATTTAAAGAAATAGCACTTTTTTAGATTAAGATTTATACTGAAATATATCAATTTTTCTGATGTGCGCTATCATAAAATTTTCATGTTATTACAGTATTAATAAATGAATATAAACGAAAGAATTGAAAAAAATTGCACTTTGTTATATTTACAATCAAAGTCGATGTAGGTGCAACTTGTATATTAATAATTTTAACAAGGTACCGCTTATTTTAAAACTCATAGCTATTTCTGATATTCGCTTAAGTAACTTTTACATGATATTACAGCTTTAACAAATCCATATAACCAGTGCTTTTCGAATAGCACTTTCTTAGATTAACACTTATACTAAAATACATCAATTTTTCTGATGTGCGCTTTCGAACAATTTTCATGTTATTACAGTATTAACAAATTAATATAACCGAAAGAATTGAAAAAAATTGCACTTTCTTAGATTTACACTCAAAGTCGATTTTAGTGTAAATTGTATATTAATAATTCTAACAAAATACCGCGTATTCTGGAAATCATAACTTTTTCTGATTTGCGCTTAAGTAACTTTTACATGATATTACACTTTTAACAAATCCATATAACCAGTGCATTTCGAATAGAACTTTCTTAGATTTACACTTTTACTGCGATTTCATGTTATTACAGTATTAACAACTTCATATAACCAGTTCATTTAAAGAAATAGCACTTTTTTAGATATAGACTTATACTGAAATATATAAATTTTTCTGATAGGACCTATTATCAAATTAATATAACCGAAAGAATTGAAAAAAATTGCACTTTCTTATATTTACAATCAAAGTCGATTTTAGTGTAAATTGTATATTAATAATTCTAACAAAGTACTGCTTATTTTAAGAATCATAACTTTTTTTGATTTCCGCTTAAGTAACTTTTACATGATATTACAATTTTAACAAATCCACATAACCAGTGCATTTCTTAGATTTAAACTTATACTGAAATTTCATGTTATTACAGTATTAACAAATTCATATAACAGAAAGAATTTGAAAAAGTGGACTTTCTTAGACTTACACTCAAAGTCGATTTTCTTTTCTATTGTATATTAATAATTCTAACAAGGTACCGCTTATTCTGAAAATTATGACATTTTCCAATTTATGCCTTAGTAACTTTAACATGATATTACAGTTTTAACAAATCCATATATCCAGGGCATTTCGAACAGCACTTTCTTAGATTTACCCTTATACTGAAATACTTCAATTTTTCTGATATGCCAGTATTAACAAATTCATATAACCAGCTCATTTAAACAAATATTACTTTCTTAGATTTAAACTTATACTGAACTACATACATTTTTCTGATGTGCGCTTTCGTAAAATTTTCATGTTATTACAGTATTTACAAATTAATATAACCGAAAGAATTGAAAAAAATTGCACTTTCTTAGATTTACACTCAAAGTCGATTTTGTTTTATATTGTATATTAATAATTCTAACAAGGTACCGCTTATTCTGAAAATTATAACTTTTTCTGATGTGCGCTTAAGTAACTTTTACATGATATTACAATTTTAACAAATCAATATAACCAGTGCATTTCTTAGATTTACACTTATACTGAAATTTCATGTTATTACAGTATTAACAAATTCATATAACCAGTTCATTTAAAGAAATAGCACTTCTTTAGATTTTGACTTTTACTGCGCTTTCATGTTATTACAGTATTAACAAATCCATATAACCAGTTCATTTAAAGAAATATCACTTTTTTAAATTTAGACTTATACTAAAATATATCATTTTTTCTGATATGTGCTATCGTACAATTTTCATGTTATTGCAGTAATAACAAATTAATATAACCGAAAGAATTTAAAAAAATTTCACTTTCTTAGATTTACACTCAAACTCGATTCTAGTGTAAATTGTATATTAATAATTCTAACAAAGTACCGCTTATTCTGGAAACCATAACTTTTTCTGATTTGCGCTTAAGTAACTTTTACATGATATTACAATTTTAACAAATCCATATAACCAGTGCATTTCTTAGATTTACACTTATACTGAAATTTCATGTTATTACAGTATTAACAAATTCATGTAACCGAAACAATTCAATTTTTTAGATTTAAACTCAAAGTCGTTTTTCATGTAAATTGTAAATTAATTACTTGTTATTGTGAAAAACATCAATTTTAGTGATCTACGCTAACGTTAAATTTTCATGTTATCACAGGAGTAACAAATTCATATAACCTATTCATTTAAAAAAATAGCACTTTCTTAGATTTAAACTTTAAGTCGACTTTCTTGTAACTTGTATATTAACTACTTGAGCAAAGTACCGCTTGTTATGAAAATCATAAGTTTTTCTGATTTGCGCTTAAGTAAAATTTTAATGATATTGCAGTATTAACAAATTCATATAATCGAAAGGATTGAACTTGAACTTAATAATCATAACAATCATTATTCTGAAAATCATAACTTGTTCAGATTAGCGCTAAAGTAACTTTTATATGATATTACAGTTTTAACAAATTCATATAACCGCTGCATTTCGGATAGCACTTTCTGAGATTTAGACTTATACTGAAATACATCAATTTTTCTGATATGCGCTGCCGTACAATTTTCATGTTATTGCAGTAATAACAAATTAATATAGCCGAAAGAATTGAAAAAAGTGGACTCCCTTAGATTTACACTCAAAGTTGATTTTCTTGTAAATTGTATATTAATAATTCTAACAAGGTACCGATTATTCTGGAAATCATAACATTTTCTGATTAGCGCTAAAGTAACTTTAACATGATATTACAGCTTTAACAAATCCATATAAACAGTGCTTTTCGAATAGCACTTTCTCAGATTTAGAATTACACTGAAAAACATCAATTTTTCTGATTTGCGCTAACGTAAAATTTTCATGTTATTACAGTATTAATAAATTAATATAACCGAAAAAATTCAATTTCTTTGATTTAGACTCAAAGTCGTTTTTCTTGTAAAAAGTGTAGCAATTTCTTGTACCGCTATTGTGCAAAACATCAATTGTAGTGATACACGCTAACGTAAAATTTCCATGTTATCACCAGAATAACAAATGCGCATAACCTATTTATTTAAAAAAATAGCACTTTCTTCGATTTAGACTTCAAGTAGATTTTCTCGTAAATTGTATATTACCTGCTTGAGCAAAGTACCGCCTATTATGAAAATCATAAGTTTTTCTGATCTGCGCTTAAGTAAAATTTAAATGATATTGCAGTTTTAACAAATTCATATAATCGAAAGAATTGAAAAAACTTGCACTTAATAATCCTAACAAGGTACCGATTATTCTGAAAATCATAACTTGTTCAGATTTGCGCTAAATTAACTTTTATTTGATATTACAGTTTTAACAAATCCATATAACCGGTGCTTTTCGGATAGCACTTTCTGAGATTTAGACTTCAAGTCGATTTTCTCGTAAATTGTATAGTAACTGCTTGAGCAAAGTACCGCTTATTATGAAAATCATAAGTTTTTCTGATCTGCGCTTAAGTAAAATTTAAATGATATTGCAGTATTAACAAATTCATATAATCGAAAGAATTGAAAAAACTTGCACTTAATAATCCTAACAAGGTACCGATTATTCTGAAATTAATAACTTGTTCAGATTTGTTCTAAAGTAACTTTTGTATGCTACTGCAATTTTAACAAATCCATATAACCGGTAAATATCCAATAGCACTATTGAAAATGTAGCAGATGTTATCATAAGCAAACACATAATCTGGCAACTCGGTATTCAGCACAAGTCGATGCTTTGCTATAGCATCAGATTTGATTATTACAACAGTTATTAAATTACTACAACAGGTTATGGACCCAGTAGAGCACGTGTCGGTCTAAAAAACAAAAAAAAAAAATTAACTATTCGTTTTACTGTAACTCACGGTTTGATATTACTTGTAGGTAATGTTGTGCTCGAATTAACACGGTAAAATAAGCAAAAATGAATATGTCGCTTCCAATCGAAAAACTTGATGACGACAACTATAAAGTATGGCACATGGCCATGAAAAGTCTTCTCGTAACGGCGGACTTATGGAAAGTTGTGTGAGGAAAATATGTGAGAAATGACGAAAATGCATTAGAAGCAGAAAAATGGGATACGCTAGATCAAAAGGCACTGGCATACATGGTGTTAAACGTAAAACCAACTCAGTTGATGCACATAAAGGCGTGCACAGCGGCAGAAGCTGCTTGGAAAAAACTAAAGCAACTACACACACAAATTGGGCCTGTACGGACAGTACAATTATATCAGAGGCTGTTGCGTTTCAACATGCAGCAAGACGAAAATGTAGGAGCACATGTAAATTCATTTGTGGAGACAATTGAAAGGTTGGCAGAACTGGACATTAAAATCAACGAAGAGTTGAAGGTTATAATGTTGTTGAGCAGTTTGCCTGATACATGGGAAAACTTCGTGGTCGCAATAGAAATTCGCGATGAGTTGCCCACATTTGAAGTCGTCAAAGTAAAAGTGATGGAAGAAGGCGCTCGCAAGCGCGAAAGAGAAGAACGCGAAGGCAACGCCCCGTCACAAGCGGTGTACACACACACGCAAGCAAAAGACAACAGGGACAAAGGAGAAAATGGCAACACCAAGAGAAACGCAAGAACAAGCGAAAAGGAGAAATTTAAGGGGAAATGTTTTATCTGCGAAAAGCCAGGGCACCGAGCTAGCGAATGTCGTAATAAGAAAAAGAGCACGACACACAAGGCTAAAGGGCATCAAGCAAGTTGTGCATTGCACAACTATGTTAACAAAGGGTGCGAAAACATTTGGTGTGTCGATAGTGGTGCAACATGTCACATGTGTTGCGATCGCAACTTGTTCGTAACAATTGACGAGAAGAAGAAGACTTCAGTCATGTTAGCAGCAGACAAATTTGTTGAGTCCCAAGGCATGTGGTATTGTAAAGTTATAGTACAACAACACTCAATTAATGTTGCAAAATGTTTTATTTGTTCCGGAGCTGCGTATGAATTTTTACTCGGTAAGCGCAGCAGCAAAATACGAAATTTGCACTATTTTTAATGGGAAGGAAGCGCTGGTAAAAAACAAATACGGCAAGGTAGTGTTAAGGGCAGCACAAGAAAACAATTTGTACGTATACTCAGAAAAAAATGCTGTATTTATATTAAACAATTTGGCACCTGCATCACAATAGATTTGGCCATCTAAATTCCCAAGATCTAGAGTTGCTTAGCGAAAGAAATTAGTACATGGAATGCACATCGAAAACATGCACGAGAAAATTAATTGTGACACCTGTAATCAGGCAAAACTGTGCTCGTTGCCGTTCCCACAAAAGGCGCATCTAGTTACAAAGGCAGTGCTCGAGTTGGTACATACAGATGTCTGTGGGCCAATGAATGTGAAGTCAATCGCTGGAAATAGATACTTTGTAACATTTATTGATGATTACTCGCGTAAAATCTATGTTTACTTCATGCAAACTAAAAATTAAGTGTTTGAGAAGTTTAAAAAGTTTCAAAGCTACGTGGAGCGCCAAACTGAAAACAAAATCAAGTCGTTACGAAGCGACAACGGAACGGAATATGTTAACAAGGAGTTAACATCATATTTGGAAAAATGCGGGATTAAACGGCAGTTGACGGTTCCCTACACCCCGCAACAGAACGATGTAGCAGAACGCGCCAATCGTACCATTGTGGAAATGGCGAAGTGTCTGTTAATTCACGCAGAGCTAGAGGACTTCCTGTGGGCAGAGGCTGTAAACACGTCAGTCTATTTGCGGAACAGATGTCCCACAAAAGCACTGGCAGGAGGAACACCATTTGGGGCTTGGAAAGGCCACAAGCCGTCAGTTAAGCACATGCGAGTGTTTGGATCTCGCGCTTTTGCTCTTGATAAATGCACAAAAGGCAAGTTCAAGGCAAAGGCAAGGAATATATCTTCGTTGGCTATTCCTCTGAAGCAAAAGCATATCGCTTATATGATAGAGATAAGCGATCCATAATTGAAATGCGAATCGTTCGATTTGTTGAAGGTGAGTTTTGCACAAAAACTATCAAAAACTGCAAACCTTGTGAACAATATAACGACTTTATGACAAACATCATTCACCTTGAGTCATGCACTTATACTCCAGAAAACGAGCAGATTGAGCATAAAGAAGCTGTCAAAGACCTGCACAGTGACTCTGGCAAAGAGAAGGAGGAGTTTGTGAGCGCAAGCGATAATGAAGGCAGTGATGACGGTGATGGTACAAGGAAGCCTTAGCAGGACGATACCTCACCCATCCGAGGACCAGGTAGGCCTAGACTAGTACATACAGGGCAACCAGGCCGGCCGAAGAAACAATACCAGGTGCTCAATAGTCTGAACTATATGGATGACATTGAGACACCGAAAACCGTTGCAGATGCATTGCAGGGCCAACATGCGCATGATTGGCAAAAGTCAATGCAAAATGAATTCGACGCTCTTTAAGCAAACGATACATGGACGTTAACTGAACTACCTCCAGGGCACAAGGTTATTGGCTCGAAATGGGTATATCGAGTTAAGAGAAGCATAGACGGTGATATTGAAAGCTTCAAATCACGATTGGTTGCTCAAGGCTGTGGGCAACAGTTTGGCGTAAATTATTCTCACCTGTTATCAGGTATGAGACGATTCGTATGCTGTTTGCAATCGCCGCTGAAAAACAATTTTATGTGCACCAAGTCGACATTGCGAACGCATACCTGAACAGCAAGCTTCATGAAATTGTGTACATGAAGCAGCCGCCGAATTTCGTTAACAAGCATCATCCGAACAAGGTTTTAAAACAACAGAAGGCCATCTACGGGCTTAAACAATCAGGAAGAGTGTGGAACAACACACTTGATGACGTCTTAAAGAATATGGGTTTCAAGCGATGCAAGAACGAGGCTTGCTTATACGTTAAGCAAGAACAACGGAAATTCAGCTACATAGCAGTCTACGTAGATGACTTAATCATTTTGTGCCCGATCGAAAATGACATAACCGAGATTAAGAAGAAGATTGCTGCAAACTTCAAGGTGCACGATCAACTATTTTCTTGGCATGGAAATAAAACGAGACGGTGAGAGAGGATATATCAAGATGTGCCAGAAAACGTACATACAAGGGCTATTGGATACGCATGGTATGAAAAACTGTCGTCCAGTAAGCACACCGTTAGACCCTGGGTACCAAGTGGGATGCAATAATAAAAGCTGTGTACAGGTAAATATGAAAGGGTTTCAGTCACTAATTGGTTCGCTTATGTATTTAGCAGTCCTGAGTCGGACAGACATTTTGCACGCTGTGAGCAAATTGTCGCAAAGAAACACAGATCGACACGAAGAACACGAGAATGCAGTGAAACACATTCTGAAGTATCTTGCGGGTACTATGAATCTGAGTATCATATACCGCAAGTCTGGTGAATCGGAAAGACAGAAAATCCTACAGAGGCTACGCATTTTTTATGGCTGGAAGTGCGTTCTCTTGGTCATCAACGAAGCAAAGCGTTGTCGCGTTAAGCAGCACAGAAGCAGAGTACATCACACTATCCATGGCTGCCAAAGAAGCTATATACTTCTACATGAGATTGGGTGGTCTGAACAACCAGAACCGATGACCATATTTGGCGACAACATAAGTGCGCAAAACATAGCGCAGAATCCTGTGCATCATAAGCGCACAAAACACATTGATATAAAATATCATTTTATACGAGAAAAAGTAGAGTCAAATGATATTGTATTAGAGTATGTAACAACAAATGATAATATTGCCGATATACTGACAAAATGTCTAAATAAGCATAAGCACAACGGGTTTGTAAAGTCTCTTGGCATGATTTGAAGAAGTAATGAAAATGTAACAGATGTTAACATAAGCAAACACATAATCTGGCAACTCGGTATTCAGCACAAGTCGATGCTTTGCTATAGCATCAGGTATGATTATTACAACAGTTATTAAATTACTACAACAAGCAATTTTTTAGATTTAGCTATATACTGAAATACATTAATTTTTCTGATATGCGCTACCGTAAAATTGTCATGTTATTGCAGTAATAACAAATTAATATAACCGAAAGAATTGAAAAAAAATCCACTTTCTTAGATTTACACTCAATTTTCTTTTATATTGAATATTAATAATTCTAACAAGGTACCGCTTATTCTGAAAACTATAACTTTTTCTGATTTGCGCTTAAGTAACTTTAACATGATATTACAGTTTTAACAAATCCATATAACCAGGGCACTTCGAACAGCACTTTCTTAGATTTACACTTATACTGAAATACATCAATTTTTCTGATATGCGCTATCGTACAATTTTCATGTTATGACAGTATTAACAAATTCATATAACCAGTTCATTTAAAGATGTGGGAGTTAAGCAGTGTATGAGTAGTGAATTAATTTATTTAGAAATATAATTCGGGTATACGACAGGAGTTTATTGTACGTTTGATATACATTGGTTACTTGTGAACGACTACTATTGATTTCATATTTTGTCTTCTCCCTGTTTGCTGTTTCGGTAGATTGACGCCGTCGGGTTGCGCAGCAGCGCTGCTCGCGGTAGTTTACGTGAATACGTTGCGTATATGTATGTGTGCGTATCACTATATTCTACACTATGGATCATAGAGAACTTCGCGCCACATCAACTTTCCGCTTTTTAGCATTTCGATTCGCTAGCGATCAGTTCTCCGAGCACCCGTATCAATCGACTCCTTTTTTCCTCAATAATTGTGCCAACGGTGAGTGAAGGTAAAATTAACTTATTAGTTAATTAAATAAATAAATAAATCGTAAGCTTCCGGATCTATTAGGTCATGTAATTGCAACATATCCTGTAAGTATAAATGTTCGGATTTAGCATAAAGAAAATGCCCCGACGAGTGGAAATAAGGGAGCATTTCTTTTACACAGTTCAAATGAGCTTTCCAATCCCCCATGCGCTCAGCTCTCAAAAATTCTTTTGCAAGTGAAACCATATTGAAATATTGTATCGAAAGCTTCGCAGTTGGTCCTCGTTTCTCAAAATCTTTCAACTTTAGATTAAATTTATGAAGTAGAGCCCCTGATACTTCACTATCATTTTCAATGTCTGCATATGAAAGAGTGTCATCTAAGATATGTTCAATATTAATAATCAGATCTGCATCCGTGATGTCATCAAGATCCACTTCTTTTAATATGATGATCGCTAAAGCAAGCTGAAGTAGTGTATGTGCCCGAACAGCTCTTGAGTAAGCATGGCCATCGATCATTTTTTCCAATGGTTTTGGTGCATAGATTTCGGAAAGAACTTCCTTCATGCCACTTCCTTGCATGATATGACCCATTGCTCCGAGAAAAGACATGAGCAGATGAAATCCTCTAGCTTGATGATGATTTTAGATACTTCAGAGCCGTCCGGTGCGGCTGCTACAATTTCTCGAGCTTTTGCATACAGGGGTTGGTCGAAAGTCACGATGCATAAGGTGTGGCCGTAACGTTTTGCATTCTCTAATGCACAAAGTAAAGTGGTATAGACAGTATTATAGTTAGTGGCTGGTTGATGAATAAACGGTAAAAATGTAATTTGAGATTTTGAATAATTTATATGATTATTTGTTAAACGTTCAATGAAACCATTCCAACGTTTTTTTCCACTTCCCATAAAACCATACAACATCAGCGTTTTTATGAAAAGGTACTACTTCAGTTTCATACACAAAATCTTGGACATATATTTTACTGTAACCTACTACACCATCATTTTGATATATCTGTATATGCACGTGAGCTTTTGCTTTGAAATCTTCTGCTGAAAGAGCTTCTTTTATTCGTTGCATTGGTTCTTCTAATAAAACGGAATGTTTTGGAGTAACAATTTGAATTATACCCATTATGTGAAGCGTATTTTTACCGTCTAGCGTATTAACATTTATATCAGCATTGTCAGCCACATATTGAATAAGTGTGCCACTTTCTGGTGGTAAGACGTGAGGAAGACGATGAAAAACTGCTGCTGACTCATACATTATAGTTTCATTATAAGATGCACACAAACCAAAAGACGAAAAAATTTGTATAAGACGTTTCGACCCGAACCTGCGATGAAAAAAAACTGAGAGGCCTAATTGTAATTTAGACTTAAATGATCTTGGTCGAACAGCAGTCATAATACTATGACAAATATTTGTAAATACTAGTTTCAAATGATCTACATTTGATCGTTTATTTCTTAAAATAATTTGCTCCACAAGATGTGTAAGTGACTGTGGGATGTCATTATTTAAATCTTCAAACATTCGACCTGGTGGAGGATAGTTAGTATTATCGAACACTGCGGATTGAATATCTTCATGAATAATAGATGCTGCAGCTTCCAAAATTCTTAATCGTTCTTCTTGCTTATTCATTTTTTTTTTTTTGTACCAAGCTTGATTCAAAATGACATGATGATTGTCTATCAAACATATAAATGTTGATGCTCCCGATTTTTCAGTGATAATAAGTTTATCGCCATACTTCAGCTTAAGTCGTACCTTAATTGTCCTGTTATCTAAAGTTATTATTTTGGAAACATTACTTAATTCATTTAAAGTGAACTGACAGTCATTGCTACTTTCAATAAATGTGAATATTTCCTCCATTGCCAGATTGGTACTTTCATTTTTGGGACGACCGTCTTTACCCCCAGTGGTCGGTTTTAAAAAGGAAGTATAACAATCTTGATGATACTTAGCTTCAGCAACAACTCTTTCAATACTCGCATTAATCAGTGTCTTCATACCACGATTAACAGTTACAGTTTGACCTTCAGTTAAAAGATGAGTACAAATAAAACAATAATTTGACATTTTTGTTATAAAACTCAAAACAGCACGAAATAGGTTAGAAAAGAGGTTAGGATAAGCACATGTTTTCACAACGGAGTTGCGCACAAGACTAACGGTATCTATTTCATTTATTAGGCACTCTGACATGTATATACGTAACATACTTATGCAAATTATGACGACTACGAATTATTTAAACTTTTAATCCGTTATATCTCCAAAATGGTGGCTCTTCGGAAAAAAATTATTAATATGTTTTTTGTAGAGAATTTTATGATCTACAATTTGGGTGTAGGGTAATTTTGCGAAAAAACTCACCAATTCGCTGAAAATCGCGAAAAACTCATTTTTTGACCTTTGACCTCGTCCAAATTTTTTTGCACACACCGAAATGATGAGGAGTTTTGAGATTTCTTTTATAATTATATTTAGAGCAATTTTGCAGAGTTTCAGCTTTATGTGAATTTTTGTAACTTCAAATGTGTACATTGACCGGACTACCATAACAAAGCTCCACAATTAGATACAAGACTGCTATTTGGTATAAAGGATCACATTAGGGAGAGCCATCTGCAGTTAAAATTTTTTTTTCAAGTGGGCGTGGTCCCGCCCTCTAATAGGCTTATTGTGCTTATCTCCTAAGCCGCTAAAGCTAGAATAACAAAATTTTAGCACTTCTACCGACAGTGTGAAAATGGATGAAATCGGGTGACAACCGCGCTCTCTCCCCATATAACGGTACTGTTAAAAACTACTAAAACCACAATATATCAAACTTTAAATACGCCATAATATAGACTTTATACGAATTGCGTTCAAAATTAGACCGTGGACATATCTTGGGATATGCTTAGCCGATTTGAACCAAATTCGGTACATAACATTATTTTCAGATTTTTATGTTATAGTGCGAAAATGGCGAAAATCTGATTACAACCACGCCTATTTCCCATATAACACCATTTTAAATTCCATCTGATTCTATTACTTTCCACTATGCAAATCAAGCAACAACGATTGTATCGGGGTGAACCTTTACGTGACTAATGCGCTTAAAGTATGCCACCTTGTGACCAAAAATTGTCTAAATCGAACCAAAGCTGAATATGTGGACCCCAGTACCTATAGTTAGAACTTCCTTACTTGTTTTTATATAATATTCGCTGACGCGAACTAAAATACAGCAATAAAACTGAGACTAAGTGTATGTACTTTTACTATAAGTCAATCAATCACGATTTCAATTAATAATGGATATTTAATTTTTTCTCAACATTTTCTTAATTTAAGGTTTTGCCACACCTGAAGGAATTTCCTGGCCTTTGATTCTTGCGAATTGCAAGAGTATAAAATTCTGCCGATTGGCTTTATATAAACGTAAAATATTAGATATACAATAGTTTAATGCCGAAAATGCGGGAAATCGATCGACGAATTTCCCCAGCTCGCATGTACTACTTATGGTATAATTTGATAGTTTAATGAAATTAAATGGACGATTTTTCTTAAAAAGAATGTGGTTTATCGCTGCCTATGATTGAAATTGGTCTAACCTTTTGTTTAAATCTTATAACCCTAATATACTAATTTCCGCTCCTCTGGTACAATAGCAACCTCATATTAAATCTAACCCCTTTGGTTCAGTTTACATCAGATATATCATGTTTGAGTTAAATAGATTATTTCTATTAAAGCTAACATTTTGGAGAAAAAAACAGTAAGTAAATCTATGATCAGTATAATCGAATAATGAATGTTGCATTCTTTCCCAACATTTTGTACTTTCGCAACATGTTGCAACAGAGTATAGTTTTGTTCACCAAGCGGTTGTTTGCATCACCTAAAACTAATCGACATAGATTAGATTTCTATATACAATATATTTCTTCTAATATTTAGTGATAATCACTGGATAGGTATACTTTCTCAGCCATCATATTGGACTTATAACAAAATATACCAACAACAATGTGAAAAAGTTTCTTAGAGTGCTTTGTATAGAGCAAAAATATATTTCTAGAAAAAAACGCATGAAACAAATATTAGAAGTGTAGTATCAAAAGGGCTAATGATCGTTTTTATGTGGTAATAGGTCAACTGCGACCCCATCGGTTTAAATCCTACTATTTGTTATTTCAGTTTTGCGACAAATTTTAATATGAAGGGCATGAGGTGAACTGTAAACTCACGAAAATTACATTTTTACATAGCGCCGTTGGCACCTTATGAAAGAAGAAAATCTACCTACCTGCTCTACATATTTGTATGTGTATAATATAGGTATATATTATATGTGATATTGTTAATTTAGCCTGCCTTCATGAGCAGACCTTTCAAAGTAAGTACCATATATCCCCCTGTTTTAAAAAGCGATAGACAAAAGCAATTTACGGAGGGGTTTTCCGAACACTTAATTTGTATACAATGAAATAAACTACTAATTTCTAAAATATAAATATAACTAAATATATTGTATTAGTACGTTAGTGAATATCTAAGTGCTATATAGGTATACAAAAGTACGTAAGCTGTGTGTACAAAAATATACCATAACAAAACTATTATACTCTGTAACAACATGTTGCAAGAGTAAAATAAATATCAGTTCACTGTATTTGTAGTTGCAGTTACACTAGATTTCTTGACCAGCAAAGTGCTTAGTGTTTAATACGTACAGTAAATCAATTAAGTTTAGGTACAAAGGCATTTTCTCTAATAAACCTCTAATTTATTGATTTAAATTATGAAAAAAGTAAATTTATTGTTTGGTAATTCAAGTAGCGAACATATTTTAATGCATTTATTTCAAAATCAGTAACTTTTTTTATAAGCACAAAAAAATATAATAACAAAAACATCAAATCCATTAATTACACGTCAAAAAAGTTTTGGTACAAAAACAAAAGCGAATTTAAAAATTATTGATACAGAAAACATATGACAATTTTAATACTTTGTTGGTGCCCCTTTAGCTTTATTTACACCGGCACACAAAAAAAAAAATTCTCTGTACTTGGGACGCACACATACATATATTCCCATGTACGATAATTTGACCCGCTGAAACCGAATTTGAGGTCGTTTGACCCCTACACCCTAGAACTTTGAGAAAACTGTAAAAAACCGAAAAAAACACGAAAATTGCGGGTTTGGTAAATGAAAATTTTTTAGATTTAAACTAAGCATGATTTTCATGTTATTCGATCCGCTCAATACTTATCTGAAGTTTATTCAGTAAATACCAAAAAACCCAATACTGGGACTCTGTGTCCCTGCATCGTAAAACACTTATTACTTGTGCTTGCCATGACGGCATACAAGCCGTTAACCCAGGGACTCTGCCAGACGGTCCTGTTACCCGCCGTTACCACGCGGAGGTGCCCTGGTTACACGCGTCCTAAGAACAGACAATTTTTTTTTGTGTGCCGGTGTTATTGCTTGCCAACGTAGATGCATGCTTTTTACTCGCACCTGAGCGTCAGACTTTGTAATCTTTGGTCCATTCAGTCTCTATAGCGGTTTTAACGTGTCCTTCTAATTCTTCTAACAAATCCCATATGTGCCCATAGGATTAATGTCGGGTGATTGTGGTTTTGTTTGGAGTTGCTTACAGTTATATAAACGCCATTCGCGGACTAGATACGCCCACAGTTTTTGCACGCTTGGAAGCAAATTTTCCTTCAGAATGTTCAGATATATACATAATATTTGTCCATTTTATCTGTAATAAACTTCAAATTACCCATGCCAGATGCAGCTATACACCCCCAAACTATGATGTTTCCCCCACCATGTTTGACTGTAGGTATCAAGTTATTTTCTTGCATCTCTGCATTGGCACGACTCCACACTTTTATTACTCCGTCCGACCCAAAAATGTAGAATTTTGATTCGTCGGTGAATACAACACTCTCTCAAAACGAATCTGGCTTATCAAGATACTCTTTAGCAATTTGTTTTTTTTTCTTATTTTCTTTTGATATGAATGGTTTACGTCGCGCAGTTCGTCCGTAATAACCAGCTTTGTGCAGCACATTCCTCACAGTTTCAGGATTTACATTTTTTTTAAATTCAACGTTTAGATTTTTCGTAATCTTAACTGCTGAAATACCCGGATTTCGTTGAACTGCAACGATGGCATTGCGTTCTTCGTAGAGCGTCAAAGTTTTAGGTCTGCCCTACCTGAATTTTAAAATTAATCAAACGCAACAAAATCTAAAATAACATGACAAGCTGAATGAGGTGTACCTAAACTTTTTTGAGTACTTTTTGGCTGATTTTTTATTTCACAACGTCTAAGTGGCGCCACAAGATAGATAACGGCACAACAATCACTCAGTAACGAAGAGAATAATGCTGTTCTAAGAATGTACATAACGGTTTTATTTAACTTTTGTTGAAAGTAGTTGTTTGAATGATTTTTAGTACGAATTGTTATTGTACCTAAACTTAGTTTATTCACTGTATATATTGTTTATACATATATATGTGCACACATTTACACCAGTATATTCAACCTATACATCGAACAGGAAAGGAGTCATAACAAGGACTTAATTACAGTGAAAGAGAGCAGCACCTAGGATCCAACTTTTCGCACCCGGACGGACGGAGTTATTTAAGTATTTAATATATATTGGTAAACCATTTATTATTTATTAATTATGCCTATATTAAGGTCTGTATTACTAAGTCGTCTTCAGAATAGAAGACGTATGAAAGTTCTTCGTGAAACTCTTTATATAGAGATAGTGAGCGGTCACCGTAAATACTGTAAATAACGCTAATCGTAAATTAAATTCCTACGTACGTCTGTCCGAACAAATTATCAATACAAATTAATATGAAACATGGAGCGAAGAAGAGGTTCGATTTGTTGAGCAAGTTAATAATAATACTGATCAACATAGAACAAGGCGGCAAGATCCACAAATTCGCTCTGAAGAGCAAATAAGAAATACTCGAACTCATAGATCTCGTCGATAAAATGCCAAGGTACGTTATGATGAGCAAAGTAGGAACACTATGTGTGGGAGTTAAGCAGTGTATGAGTAGTGAATTAATTTATTTAGAAATATAATTCGGGTATACGACAAGAGTTTATTGTATGTGTGATATACATTGGTTACTTGTGAACGACTACTATTGATTTCATATTTTGTCTTCTCCCTGTTTGCTGTTTCGGTAGATTGACGCCGTCGGGTTGCGCAGCAGCGCTGCTCGCGGTAGTGTACGTGAATACGTTGCGTATATGTATGTGTGCGTATCACTATATTCTACACTCTCCCTTGATACGTACACGTACAAATTCGTATTCTCTGATGTGGATCATTATTGCGGAATCTCACTCATGCCCAGCGCTCGAGTGAGTTCTTCTTGCCTGTCTCGTGGCAAAGTTTGGTAAACATGTCTGCTATCATTTCTTTAGTTTGCAGATGCACGACATGGACTTGTTTACTTTCTACTGATTCTCTGACGAAATGGAAGTACATTCGAGCGTGTTTGGTGCGCTCGTGGTGTCCCATCGATGTTGTCAATTGCACCGCGCCTAAATTATCACAGTAAATTATCACAATTATCACAGTAAGTTAGACCGTTAGACAGATGAGATAATCCTATCTCGCCGAGTAGTCCTCTCAGGTACATGGACTCTTTTGTATCTTCAGTCAGTGCTCTGAATGCAGATTCTGTTGTTGACAGTCCAACTGATGGTTGCTTTTTTGCTTTCCAGCTGTCGTCGTGGCTTCTCCATCCTGTGTCTGAGTAGCCAATTAATTTGTCGATTTTTTTATTGAATACCAGTCCCTTGTTAGGTGATCCTTTCAGGTATCTCAACACTCTCTTTGCTGCGCCCCAGTGTTCCTCAGTGGGTTTTTCATTGAATTGGCTTAGCACGCTCACTGTGTGTGCAATGTCAGGTCTTGTTGCCACAGCCAAGTACATCAGGGAGCCTACAAGTTCTCTGTACTGTGGGTTCTTTGTGGGCTTGTTTGGATCTGTTGACGCTCTTAACTTCGATGTCGGGCTTGCCGGTGTACGGTGGGAAGTGCAGCCCTTCATACCGAATTTTTCTTCTATTTCTCTAATATATTGCCGTTGATTTAGACTTATCCGTCCAACTTGTTGCTCGAACTCAATTCCCAAGCAATATCGAGCTTCTCCCACGTCTTTTATTTTTAACTCTCGGTTAAATGCTATCTTGAAGTCTTCGATTATTTTTGGGTCGTTCGCTGTTGCCAGTGCATCGTCCACGTGAATACCGACAATTAATATCTTGCTACCTTGTCGTGTAAATAAGCATGGATCTGATATTGTTGGCTTTAAACCAAGTTTAGCGAATATTGCACATAGTTTCTTGTACCATTTCCTTCCTGATTGTTTCAGCCCGTATAGTGATTTTTGAAGTTTACATACTTGATCTCCTTTTGTCAAGTCCTTCAGCATTTCTACTGCTTGTTTTTGTATCTCTGAGTCGCGTCGTTCATCTCTTATGATGTCTTGAAGAATTTCTCTCAGCCTTGACGGAGTTTCCATGTATAATGCTTAGTCAAGTTCAGCGTTCAAGTATGCTGTAACTACGTCCCATTGGTATATTTTTGATTTCATACCTGCTGCTAATGATGCTAGTAGTCGAATTGAACTCAACCTGATTACTGGCGCGAATGTTTCGTCGTAGTCGAATCCTGGTCGCTGCGTGAACCCTCTGGCCACTATTCTTGCCTTCCTGCGCTCTATATTTCCATCAGCAGTCAGCTTGTTTTTCAATATTACCTTGGAATATATGACATGTTTGTCTCCTGGTCTCTTCACTAGTTTCCAGGTGCCATGTTCCAGGTGGGAACGAATTTCATCGGTTAATGCACACTTCCAGTCGCGTGATTCGGCTCCATGGATTGCATCTTCTAGTTCAATGTCTGCTGTCATAGCCATTTCTACGGCATATTCGTTTCCATCAACTCCTGTTCATGCTTTCCATCGGCCTCTTGATACTCTGGTGACTCTTCGCGGTCGCTGTGTTTATCTTGTCTTGCTCTTTTATCTTCTGGGAACAAAGACGTCTCTTTTTGCGGTGATTTTAGTCGTCAGTTGCTTGCTCAAATACATCGGCTCGTTGCTTATCATCTCGCTTGATCTCAGGTACCTCGTTCTCAGATAAGTTCTCCTGACTCGATGCTTGGCTCGATGCTAGGCTTGATAAACTGACATATCGGAAAATTTTTGATGGTCTTCCTCGCATTTCGGCCTTTCCTTTTGCAGGTCTTCCTGGTTTGCGTCGTAAACCAATTGTTGAAGGTCTCATTAGATGCTCGTCGCATTTTTCTTCATTTTGAGCTACTCTCCCTGGCTCTCGAGTTTCTTTCGTGTGGTTGATTGTAGTCAATGTCCACCGGTATTATTTCTCTAGGAGCTAACATGCTTTTCTCAATTATTTGGACGTCTCTGGTCTCAATAATTTTTACCGTGTCGTTTCTTTTTATTCTATATGCTTTTGCCGTGCGTGAATATCCGACTAGTGTGCCTTCAATACCTTTTTCATCTAGTTTTCGTCGTCCAGGTCCTTTATCAAGTACAAATGCCTTTAATCCGAATACTCTAAGGTGACGTAGGAGTGGTCGGTTCCTCAAGTAGTTCGCGGTCAGGATAGCTTCACCCCAATACATCGTGGGCAATTCTGATTGGATTAACAAGCATCTGGCCATTTCGACGATCGTTCTGTTCTTACGTTCAGCTACTCCATTTTGCTGAGGTGTGTATGGCGTTGACAGGCGTCTTTGTATGCCTTCCTGCTTCAAGTAGTCGTCGAATGGTTTGTTGCAGTATTCTCGACCATTGTCTGATTGCAATTTCTTGATCTTCTTTCCTGTTTGACGTTCTGCGAAGTTTTTGTATTCTTTGAATGCTTGGAATACTAGATCTTTGCTTTCTAATAAGTACAGCTCGCACCAGCCGCTGTAGTCGTCAATGAATGTTACGAAGTATCTGTTTCCACCTTCTGATTTAGTATTAGATGGTTGGCACAGGTCTGAGTGCACTATCTCGAGTAATTTTGTGCTCCTCTCAGTTCTTGGTTCAAAAGGTTTTCTTGTCATCTTTCCTCGACGACATATATCGCACGGTGTCCTTCCAGAAGTTAATCTCTTGATTCCTGTTGCCTGTCCTCTTGACAGTTCAACAACTGCGTCCATGTGTAGATGCCCCAGTCGCGCATGCCACAGCTGAGCATCTGTAGTACACGTTTCTTGTGGTGTCACAGCTCCAGCTCGTTCATCAGGCTCTCGTAGGTAATACAGTTCTCCAACTCGATCTGCTATCATTACTGTTTCTCCTTCTAGGTCCATAATAATAGCATCATCTTTCCTGAATAGTACCTCTCGATTATTTCGAGTGAGTTTTGGCACAGAAATTAAATTAGTACCTAGATCTTTAACTAGTAGCGCATTACTTAAGTTTAACATTACCTTGTGATTGTCTGTCTGTGTGATGACATGTGCTGTACCCTTTGCGCGTGCTGTTGTTGATGCTGAATTTGCCATATTTAATGTCGCTGTACATTCTTGCAAATCGGTCATTAACTGTTCACTGGAACACATGTGCGATGTGCAGCCGCTGTCTAAGCACCATCTGGTCGTCGTTGTCACGTTCCTTACTTCATCAGGTTTTAATATCTCCATTTAGTTGCTTTCTACCTTCTCAACCTTCTTAACTGAGTTTTTACCTCGTTCTGGACATTTTGCTGCCCAATGTCCTGTTTTACCGCATATGTAACGTTGCTGTTTGGATTTTGCTTTATTTTTACCTGGGTGTCGGTATTTATGTCGTCGATCACCTACATACAAAGGATTATCTTCGTTGTCAGCTTCCGTTGTGTTTCTGCTTCTTTTTTCATCCAGAATTTTACCAATTAATGTTTCTGTATTGGGTAATTCATCTTTGGATCTTATTGCGCATCGAAAATTCTCGAAGCTTTGAGGTAGTACAACTTTGAGAATTAGTACAACTAACATATCATTTGGTATTTCTACTTTCATATCTTCTAAGTGTTCGACGGCCCTCACGAAGCCGTCCAGGCGTTCCCTGAAGTCGTCGTCCTCGTTGATTTTGAATGATGTGACGTCGGTCAGCAGCTCTATCTTCCTAACTGGACCTTTTGACGCATGTACTGACTGTAATTTGTCCCAGACTTCTTTAGATGTCTCACATTTGGACACTGTCTTAAGTTCAGCGTTTCCTATCGATAGTAGGATGTCTGCTTTTGCTTTTTCATCTTCTTTTCTCCACGATGAAATATCATGCTCTGTCGCAGCACTTCCTACAGGTCTTGTAATTTCACCGTTTACATATCCCCATCGATCATACTTTACTAGAATGGATCTCATACGTATTTGCCAAACGTCGTAATTTTGCTTGTCTAGCATTTCAATTCTCGATGATCCGTTGTGTGCCATTTTTAGGTTATGTTTTTCCACGCGGCCAATTACACGCCGATTTTTTTCTTTTTCTTATTATTTTAATTAGCACTTTACTCGCTGCGTTAATCTACGATCACTGGGCCCATAACCTGTGGGAGTTAAGCAGTGTATGAGTAGTGAATTAATTTATTTAGAAATATAATTCGGGTATACGACAAGAGTTTATTGTATGTGTGATATACATTGGTTACTTGTGACCGACTACTATTGATTTCATATTTTGTCTTCTCCCTGTTTGCTGTTTCGGTAGATTGACGCCGTCGGGTTGCGCAGCAGCGCTGCTCGCGGTAGTGTACGTGAATACGTTGCGTATATGTATGTGTGCGTATCACTATATTCCACACTATGGATCATAGAGAACTTCGCGCAAGATCCTGATCCTGAGTATAGGAATTTAGAGGGCATGTTATGTTCAAAGATCCGATGAGTTAGAAACTCTTTGATTAGCTGATTTTGTTGCTCTAAGTATAAATATTTTAAATCTAGTAGTAGAGCACAAGAGAGTGATAATGAAGAAGAAGAGAGAGGTAAGACGATAATTTACCAGAAAGCGGGGTTGTCATTGTCAAGACGTACCAAACCTTGTATAATTCGGTATAGAAGGTTTAACCCAGATTAGGCCAGAGTTGAGTATTTCCGCGAAATAGTAATGCTTTACTAACTATGGCGGAGTAAACAGCAAGATCTAATTGAAAATGATAATGAGCCGACTTGCATAACACATTGTATTCTAATTGAGGAAAATCAAAGAAAATTTGATGTTTTTGAGCAAAAGGAACTGTTTTACAAAGTCTTTATAATGAAATAGACTTGGAGGAAGGTGCTCAAAATGAATTACCTATCGTGGAAAATGAGTTGGGCTTCCTGAAATAAAAACTAATATAAATTTGCTAGACTTGCATGGTGAAGAATGAACAGATAATGGCACTGAATCTGATTGCAACATTAGACTTATTAAAATACTCCCTTTAATTCCACTTGAGGAATTATTTTCTTTAGTTCAAAGTCTAAATACTAAGCAAAGAATCTATTTGACCTATTTGATGCACCAGCTAAAAACAAATCGCCCATTTTATGAGTTAATTGGCGGCGGTGCAGGTTTAGGAAAGAGTCGTTTGATATCTGCAATATACGAAGCTCTTAACCATTGTTATAATTCTACACCTGAATCCAATTCAAGTTTAAAAGTTCGTCTTTGCGCACCTACGGGTAAAGCAGCATTCGGAAAAGGAGGAATGACCCTTTAATCAATATTCTATTTACCTATTAATCAGTTGAATAGAGAGTTGAGGCCACTTAGCAATGACACAGTCAATTCATTGTATTCCAGACTTACCGATTTAAAATTAATCACAATTGATGAAATATGGCATATGGACGATGGTAGGTGCTCGTATATTTAGCTCTGAGATTAAAACCAATTTTCAAAATAGACAACCCCTTCGGTGGTATACCGATCATAATTTTTGGTGAAGCAACTCTCACCCGTTGGAGATAGGTGGATTTTAGTTGGTTCCCTTTTGTGGAAGTTATGTAAATACTTTGAATTAACAGAAATAATGAAACAACGGGAGGATCATGCCTTTGCAATTGCATTAAACCATATAGTATCTGGTACTATGACAAATAAGGACATATCACTCATTAAAACTCAAATAGTTTATTCCGAGAAAGTTCCCGATGATGCCATATATTTATTTTGGTCCAATGAAGAGACAAATAATTTCAATGCCCTCAGTCGAGTCCCAACTGAAGCTATCCTTTCAACTGCAAAAGACTCAGTTAAAAGAATTGGTATAAGTTAAAATGAAAATATTTTGGAAATAATTAAATTTTTCAAAACTTCTAAAACGCAGGGACTGCCCTATGATTTGACACTAAAAACCTCCGCCAAATATATGATTACAGTGAATATAAACACGTGTAATGGCTTGGTAAATGGAACAGCTGGACCACTTATTTAAATTGATTTCCATTGGTATTCTCCAACAATTCTGTGGATTAAATTTTTGGAACCTTCTGTTGGTTTGATAGCACGATCAGAAAAGCCTTATGCTCTAGAAAGTTCTTGGACACCAATTGAAAAAGTTCTAAAATCTTTTCAATATGAAAGAAATGAACAAATTTCAATTGAAAGAAATCAGTTTCCAGTTGTTCCGGCTGAGGGAATAACTATTCATGAAAGTCAGGGTGCCACATATAAAAAAGTTATAGTTCATACTGGCCCAGAATGCCTAGAAATTTTATTTCTCCTAAAAAATTTTCTGAATCGGATCCTGTATTTAGGGAACTGAATGAATTGAACACAAACAAAGCTCTGACAACAAGTTTCAATTTTCCGATTTCTCGAACATCAGGACATCAAATTTGATTCCATTATGTTCAGAGTCTTCACGCTTACATTAATTAAAGCGACTGCTATCTTCAGATATTTCATGTTTTGTAGAAACTTGGAGTTATCCTTGCAAAAATTTCGATACCAATTAACAAGCTGAGAATAGATAGCACAGAAACAAGCAACAGAAATAAACGGGGCATTATAATATATGCAAAGCATAGTATTGCTTGCGCTATATAACCAAAGGCTGTAAAAAAAATGTATTCAGGCCGCAAAATCTTAGAAGCGGTTTTGTTTAAATATTTCAATATTAATATTCTGGTTCTATATAGAAATTCAGCTTTCTCTGTCAGACATTTAATCGTAGAGCTTCGGGAAGTCCTTACTTGTGAGTTATGCAATCAAAAAGCGCTAATTATTGAAGATTTTAACATTTACTAAATGTCTACAGGGACTACAATAGGAAATCTGCTCAAAGAAAAAACTTTAGTTCCCTGCTTGGTGTAAAATATTCAACTACACCTGCCTATACACAAATTGATTGGTCATTTTCAAATATTGGCCTTCCTATGTTAATGCAATTACTTTTGAGACAATACACAGCTATCATGATAGTATTTGTGTCTCTATTTCGAACTAAAGTTTTCAGACTTAGTGCAATAGTTCTTCACTTTTTTTCAAATATAATATAATCGAGTTAGAATGGTATAGCAATTTTGACAGTAGTTTTTAAGACAATTTTAAGAAAAATATGTAAATAATCTAATTAAGAAAATTTACAAAATAAAAATACAAATTGCTCTAATTCATATCACTGTGAATGTAAATAACTAAGGCAACAGTTCCTACTTCTAATTATTAAAATATATAAAGAAATCTCAAACGAGTATACCATTTAACTTTTCGAGAGTATAAAATGTTAGGTTACATCCGAACTTAGCCCTTCCTTACTTATTTTTTCTTTGATATTAATTCAAGTTACACTTTTTCAGCTTGGTGACCGATAAGAAAACAAACTGTTTTGTTTTATTAAATAAATGAGAAGTTAATATTGTTTAAAATATTTTTATTGTCTTATAATACATGAAGGTTATTCAGGAATTTTTATCACTGAAGTTATAGGTTTATGGTAACTGAAATAAGAAACATAAGTTTGAGACTTGATATCCTCTAAATATCTGGAAAATACCGCGTAAATGTAGGTCCCATATTTTGTTGTGGATCATTATCCATTTTCAAATTCATTTTCCCTGAAGAAAAGTTGTCAATCGCTCTGATTTTACCAGTGAAGTTGGTGTCGAAATCCAGGATAATTGGAAATTTATTACCATTGATAATCCGATTGAAATACATAACTTCAATTGTATTGTTCAATTCAAACGAAATACTGCTCCAAAATAATAATAATGTTACGAATATTATGACGAATATTGAATAATTTAATTTTATCGTAATTTTATATTTTTTATTAAATGAGGTACGTTGCTCCAATAATTAATAAACACTTTACCCGACGCTGCCTTTAGGTTTTTGTTTAAGCAATTGATCACAAATCAGCAAAATTGATATTTGATTATTAAATGCGAACGTTGTTCACGTAATTAATATAAAATTTGCTGTTTTCATACAATTGTGTAGCTAGTAGCATTTGCTAATCATGAATATAAAATTAAAAAAAAAAAATAGACTATGAACATAATTATAAGTATATGAAATTTTTTCTAAACATCTGCCGTTAAGGCTTCATATAATCTCAATCTACCTGAAAATGATGTTTTAACCTGTGTTTGTGAAGTCGATGTTTTCATGCAATTGTGGTATCTGTTGCTAATTTCGAATATACAATTTACAAGGAAATCGATCTCGAATCTACACATAAATATATATCATTTCGTCCAAAAGCACTACTGTTATGGCTTCATGAAAAATCCATTAATAGTATTATAATAATTTCGAATATACAATTTACAAGCAAATCGATCTCGAATCTAAACATAAATATATATTATTTCGTCCAAAAGCACTACTGTTATGGCTTCATGAAAAATCCATTAATAGTATTATAATAATTAATAATGCCCGAGTCTGTGAAATTACTTTGCTAATTATGTATATATGTATAAATATATGAAATATTCTCCAAAAGTACCGCCGTTAAGGCTTCATGAATATCTGTAGTTTAGTTTTTTTTTACCTTAATAGCCTACTCCTCGCTCAATCCACGAGAAAAGAGATTGCCCTCTAAAACATTCAATTGCTCTTCCTCGAGATCTTCAATTTCAGCTTAAGCTTCTTGATTATAGAGTGTCTCGTTTTCCTCTAGATTAAGGGTTTTAATTTGCTGCATGTTTGCTCCAGTAACCCTATCGGAATGCGTCTGCCGTTTTTGTTGATGGTTTGTATTAAACGCTTCTCTATATTTATTTCGGTACTGCTGTTGTCTTTGGGATGTTCTCTGCGATGGTTATGTACGCCAATTTATGTTTTGCTGTAATTTTACACCGACGGATCTATATCCATGGATGTCACTGGCTCCTGCTTGTCATTTCTATTTTCATTCGTTTTATATTCTGCGTTTACAATGTGGTGATTTCTCTGTTGATGTTTTATCTTTTTCTCTGAATTAATGTTCCTTCTTAGTTTATTTTGATCTTCAATGGAAGTTTTCGAAATTTGAAGAGAATACATATTTTTCCCTAGTCTTGGGCTAGTGCCAAGGCGTAGAGAAGCAAATAGTATGTCGCATAAAGGCCATTTGAGGGTAATATAAAAACTCGTTACGCATCGGGTGCGTGCTACTGTCACTTGTTGCACGCAATTTATGCAAATAATCGGTAACACAAAATTTTTGTCTGCATATCAGTAGAGTATCAGGAAATATGCAACACAGTTACTGTACTGCTGCAATTATTGCATAGCTCGAATGCACCCAACTACTCTATACTTTTCGCAAATCCATTCTGCTGTTTGACATTTATGGGTCATTATAGTTTTATTCGTGAGACGAGGCAATTTTTTCTCAACCTCATCGAAATATTGAGCACTAAAAGATTATCCTGCCTGAAGGTGGAAAGTTGTTGTTTAATTATATATTGGGCGTTTGCCCGCATATGTGAAGTCTAATCTCTATTATTGCTTCGAAATTTAAAACTGTATTAAATGATGCTAAAATTGCATTGCTTTGGTAACTTTTAAATATTTCATATGCGGTATGGCCGGCCTGTCGCCAGGACACATAGGATCTTATTTGCTCACCAAATACTGGTAATGATATACCAGATCAAGGGGCTCTTCACTTTTCACTTGGGGTAATATTTTTACTGCTTCGAATGTTTTCCCAGTGCTCTGAGTGGTCATAAGACTTTTGTTGTTGTTGCAAGAAGCTAGTCGTAGGAGCCTGTATTAGGGTCGTTAATAGATTGGCTTTCATTATATTTTGCCCAAAAGTTTGTAAATTAATAATTTTTTCTATCCAGTCCTCTAAATTGCCGTTTTGGCTCATTAAAACGACGTTTACACAAAAAATAACATCAACACTTATACAGCTTCGCGTTAAAGGTATCTATTAGGTTTCTTTTGTGTAATATGCTTTCTATTTTTTTTTACAAAACATCGTAGGATAAGAAGATTATTTTTGTTTAACATCAACAATTTGATTTGCTTTACAATTTATTTAATTACAATTCACAAAACTATCAAAAACATTGTATTTTATTAATATTTTCTTCTAAAAAGTTAGTTTTAATAATTTTTAATACAGACTATGTAATTTGAATGCCGTTTTGGGTTAACTTATATACAATTTACAAGAAAAACGATGTTGAACCTACATATAAGCATTTGCAAGATAATCGAGTTTGAAAATAAATATAGGGATACGCAATTTTCTCCATAAGCACAGCATTTATGGCTTCACGAAAAATCTATTAATTTGTCAAAGAATTGAAGTAGATTTTTCTAATCAGGAATATACAAGTTACAAAAAAATCGTTTAACAATCCAAACATAAATATTTGCAATTTATAGCAAATAAATATAACATACTATTTACAAGAAAATTTAAATTGAGCATAAAGCAAAAAACAAAAAGCTCTGCCGTTATGGCTTCATGAAAACTCCATTAACCAGATATTTATCCTGAATCTGTGAAGTTGATGTTTTCATGCAATTTTGGTAGCTTTCGCTAATCATAAATATTCCTGTTGCGAGAAAATCGAGTTTTTTACAAATGTTTTGCCGTTATGGTTTCAAGAAAATATAATATGTTTAGCCTGAATCTATGAAGTTGATGTTATCATGAAATTAAGGTTGATTTTGTTAACGTAAGTGTGTATATTCACATTATAAGAAAAGCGATTTGACACTAAAAATAAGTATATGCAACTCTTTCTAAAAGCTCTGCGGTTATGGCCGTATGGAAACTCTATTCTGTTAACCTGAAAATGATGTTTTACCCTGAATCTGTAAAGTTGAGTTTTTCATGCAATTGCGGTAGCTTTTGATAATCATGAATATACAGTTTACAAGAAAATCGAATTTGAACTTAATCATAAGTGTATACTTACTTCACTGCTCACGAATTTTCCGATAGAAATTAAATAAACGCACTGGATATAGTTTGTTTTTGTTTCGCAGCCTCTTTTATTTGACATAGATATTCCTTTAACCTTTATCTTTTCTTTATAGTTAATTCACTGCGTTTTGAAATACAGTTTATAGTCATATATTTTTAGTATAATACCATTTTGATTAAATAATTTTCTTCACGGGTTGTCCTCTGGGGGAGCTCGGTGAACGTAACGGATCGTCGCGAACGGATATCTAAAAAAAGAGTCGCTTCTTCTCGCGATAATATTTTTAAGGCTTGTTGGGTGGTGAATGTGCGTGGATTGAGTGATGTATTTTATGATGTGTTGTGATGCGTTTGTTGGGTAGTATGGTGTGTAGTAGGGGATAAAATAGTGTATGGTGTGGCCTTTGGCAGTACTGATATCAGACGTCGACCAAACACTCGATGGTGGCGTGAGGGTTTGCCAGGAAATTCATGCAATGCCCGTGTCCTCTTGTAATCTGCTATCGTTGCGTGGGCTTCATGCTCTTAAAGATTTAGCATCTCTTCAATGCTTGTGTGTGATTGCTTGAACTGCACCATTTTGAATTAAACGAGTAAATTAGCGTTTTGATTTTAGATAAGCGCTTGATTTTGTGGTTTCGATATTATCGGTGTTAGGAAGAAAACACAATTTAACGAGTGGCCGCGTTAGTATTCCGATTTACGTTCTTAGATCTACTACTCTTATATGACCATCAGATCCTGGATGAACCTATTCTATCCGACCTAGTCGCCATTCTATAGAAGGAAGACAATCGTCATTTATTACGACGCATTCTCCTACACAGCCTTCTTGCTGGCTTGTTTTCTACCGATATCGCTATGGAGGTAGTCATTCATCTAAGGCTGCATCGAAGATAATAATGGGATGCCGATCATTGTAACTGAAGCTAGAGTTCGCAGGTCTTTCATTAGCACGGAGAAGCTCATAGTATATAATTCCCTGCCAATCTCACCAAACACACAGCAAAACCTTCCTGGCCGTCATCCTCACTGGGCCACCGTTTCCGCCGGATCATCCTGTTTCGACCACGACCATTTTCGCTTGACGTTGTCGTAAGTGATCCACTTTTCATCGCCAGTCACCAACCGCTTCATATACAAGTAGGATTCGATTTTGCTGCAATGAAAATTCGGTCCATGAGGTTTTTCTGCGTTAACTCGTGCGGCACCCTTACATCGAACTTAAGTTTGTATCTAATAGGTCTTCCTTTTTTATGTGTTTATTATCTCGGAATGATTTCACGTTATCTTGTTTAGAAAGAACCCGGCTGAATTAAGTGCTTTGATCACTTGAAAAAGTGATTCGCACGCTAATGAGAGAATGTGGCTACCGATAGTACATCGCCCACGTTTGTGTTTTTGGCACAGCAGTTGCTAAAGGCAAAGACAGGTTACGAAAGACTAAGCGCTGGAAATCTTTGCCATTTTTGTGAACTAATATTTGCCTATAAATTTTTTCTAGATCCCCATATGAGCAACATGAGAGCAGGTCGTAATGTTGGCCCTGTATATACAAGGTGCGTTCCAAAGTAAACAGGACTTAAAAAAAAAAAAAAGACAGAACAAATGGTTTTATCGACATAAAAAATTAATTTTGTTCAAAATAGTCTCCTTCTGCTTTAATACAGCTTTTTGCACGTTCCAAAAGCATGTCGAACGAGTGTTTTAGCTCGTTGCCCGGTATGGCCGCCAGTATGCCGGTGCAAGCCTTTTGAATGGCCTCCACGTCTGCATAACGCTTTCCTTTCATCGGCAAATGCATTTTTCCGAAAAGGTAGAAGTCGCACGGTGCCATATCAGGTGAATACGGGGAGTGGTTGATTGTTAAAATGTGATTTTTGGTCAAAGAATCGGCCACAAGCGTCGATCGATGAGACGGCGCACTATCGTGCAACAAACGCCAACTTCCACCTTCACACCAAACGCTTCAAAACTCCAAGGTAGAATACCGCATTAACATTTTGGCCGGGTGGAACAAATTCTTTGTGGACAATACCCATCATAAAAACAAATCAGCATTGTCTTCACTTTTGACCTTTCCAGGCGCGATTTTTTGGGTTACGGCTCATTTCTCATTTATGTCCTCACGACCACTATGAAAACGTCAATTGAAACGTTTCGGTAAAAGTTTTACCAATTTTAAAACAAAATTTAATGTTGGCTCTTTGTTCGAAGCTCATTTTCGCACCGATGACAAAAACATACTGACACTTAAAACGCAATAGCTTCACTTCCAATAGATGAAATGTCATAAAATTTTTACTGGAAGTCGAAAAGGATAGCAGATTCTAACGCACTAGTCGACATATAGATGGCGCCACTTGAGTTTACCTTGTTACTTTTTTACTGTTTACTTTGGAACGCACCTTGTACTTGTAGTACATCATTGAATGATTTGTCTGAGCTTGTACACTTTGAGGCATTAAAAACCACTCGTACTTTTGTTGTGATTTTATCTGGTTTCATTACCCTGTGATGTGGAAGATAAAAAGATAAATACCTACCTTTAGATATTTTTTTCCATGGTACAGCTTCTTCGCTTATCATATGCTGATTTAAGCTCGCTTTTCTTTACCAGACTCTGTTCCATGCTTAGAAATTGCTAGATTGCTGATATCCTAGATTAATAATTTCAGTAAAGGTGGATGAAAGGAAGTCGCACAATATAACGTCCATATTGGTTTATTGTGTTGTGGACTTGTAATAGACTTCGCATAACTGGTCTTCACTATGTCCAATAGAGACGACCGCAGTGGGTTATACTTTTATAACGATTTTGATATATATGTCTTTATATCGGTATCCAAATTTGAGGAGCTAATGGGGTGTACATGCATTTGAAACCATAAAGCAATGTTTATCATTACGTGATGAAAGTGAACAGCCTAAAAAAAGGTCAACCAGGCTGCGACCATTTGTTTCGTACATGAAACGATTTGATACCGTGTCAAAACAAGCTCACCTTCGACAATACACGCCAAATAAGCCCCACAAATGGGGTATTTAAATATTTGTTCTATACGATTCCTATGCGTATGCCTATAATTCGAAATTTATAGCGGCGCAGGAGATAATGTCATTTTGCCTGGAAAACCAGATAACATCTCAGCTAATGTTGTTCTCCGTTTGTCCGGCACGGAAAACAATTTTGTTAACCACATTATTTATTTTAATAATTTTTACACAATTCCGATGTTGGTGTATTTACGTGCTAGAGGTATATAGGTATAGTCTAGGAACAGTGCGCCCAAACCGAATTCCTAACTGCAAATTGCCATTGGAAGGTAATATCCAAAAAGAGCCAACAGAATATATAGGGTACAAAAAAGTAAAGGTAAAATAAGGAAAGAAAACAGCCGTTCGATTGTTATTTACATATGTCGGAGCTAAGCCATTTATGAAAGCAAATTTAAATAAAAAGATCCCAAAGATACCACATAAAATGATACAAGGGCGCGTTCGAGTTGCTGTAACTCTGCTGATGTGTAGACAAAAATTTAATGCTGCCGATTATTTGCATAAATTGCAAAAAGTGACAGTAGAACGTGATGCTGTTGCAAGTGTTGCCATAAATTCACGCGAACGTGATACTTTGACAAAATTGCAACACTGCTGTCGTAATTGTCATCTCTTACATATTCCAACTGTCATATGGGTGGCGTCGATTTAACGGACGGGCTCATGCGACGTTACCATATAATAGCAAAAACCAGAGATGCGACAGTACGATTATGACCTTAACGCGCATTTAGAAACGAATGGCTGAAAATTTATTCAGTTACCGGAATTTCGGGAAGGCATCGCTGCAGACCTGGTAGCCTATAAAGCAAAGCAGTCAGTTGGGCGGCCAAGTAGAACACCCACAGCAAGTTCCCTACAACCAAGTGCGTCAAAATTTCGCTGCAAAACTGTTCATTCTGTTGCAGATATCATATATGATAACATCAGTCATCATCCTGTCTGGCAAGATTGTGCAAGCACCGCAAAATATCACAAACGCAATGTTTTTGTTCTAGATGTTAGCTTTATTTATGCTGTTCAAACTATAAAAATTGTTTTTTAGATTATCATTACTGAAAATAAATAACATGTTTCTGAATTCTCATATGAAATTGTAATTATACCGAACTGTTTTTAATAACGTCAATAATCTGAAGTGCCTAAAAATTTACTATGATTGTAAAGCTAAAGCCCCAAGAGTGTCTCTAGGTACTCATTTATGTATTATTAGATAGAAGGTAGACGATGGACTTGCAACCTATTTTTTCGGAATCAGAGGCTCAAACTTACCAAAAAAAAAATTTTTAGAATTTTTGCTCAATATTTTAGAAACCAGCATTAGAGAGTTAAAACATTTGCATTTTTTTTTTTTGCTTTGAAATGAAAAAATTTATCAGAAATTAGTAACATATTTTTTGCTGGGATGTTAAAAAAGCAAAAAAAACTGTTAGTAAGGGGGGCTAGGGTTTTTTCTTTCGAAAAATCGATTTTTTTTCTCTTATCTTATGGTTTAACATTTCAAGAAATCCTTAAAATTTTAGGTCGAAAGAAGCAATATTCCTAAAGTTATTATCTTATTAATCTCCTGGCCTTTAACGCTCCAACCAATAGTTCATAAACTTTAGACGCGTTTTTCTCAAAACTACTTTTTCAAAGTCCGTGTTCACTGTCATTACAAAACTACTTGACCGATTCATTTCAAACTTTATACACTTTTTTGACATGCACTTTTTTTTTTTTTTGGTTTTTTTTCAGATAATTTCTAGCCGAGTTATGGTTAACACCGCAAATTGTTGTTTTCTCAAGACGTTCTGGGAGAAGCTCTTACCGGCTTGTGCTTCAATATTCCTGCATAAAAAAATTAACCTATATTGTCGAAAGTGAGCTCAATAATGTACAAAAGGTCCGAAAAAAATTACTCAATCCATATTTAAGAAAAAAATTCTTTTTTTTACCTTGAAAACCCTTGGACGAAAAAAAAAATTTTACCTGTTATTGAAAAATATATAGTCCGATTTGTGGAAAAAACCCCCTTTGCATCTTCAAAAGAAATAAAGCTCGAGTTTTCTTAAAGGTTATACTTCCACTACTCGCAAAAAGCTTTATGCAAAAAAAATTGAAAAATACGAGGAAATTACCTTATCTGTCAAAACAAAATGTTTCTAAAATACAACTTTTTGCGTAATATACTATGGTCAGTTTAATCTAAATATTATATTTTTTATTCCGACTGTGGTGCACAACATGTCCGAAGACCAATGAACTCTGCTTTCAAACGACAATACACATTTAAAACCATTAAATAAAAAGGAGGATTCATCATGGTTTGGGGATGCTTTTCTTACTATTGTATACGTCCATCATCCATCCAGCTTCTGATTGCAATATTTAAAGTAAAGTAAGTAGAGAGTCAGGGGTGTTGCAGCAAGAAAATGACAATAAAAGTGGGTAAAAAAAAAATATTCTTCTCAGATAACATTAGCACTTTAAGCTGGAAGCTTAATCGCCGGATTTAAATCAAATTGAGAAGTTTTGATGAGAGTTAAAAGTAGCCTAGTAAAGGAGTAAAAACATTAAAAATGTCGCCTGGTCACTGGTAAGGGAAGTATGAGAAGCTATTCGCCAGGCCACATGCCAAAAACTCGATGAACCTATGTCTCGCTATTGTCAGGCCGTTATACCTAATAAAAACTTAAGAACCAAATACTAAATAATTAAAATACATCAAAAATTAAATAACGTTAAAAAATGTATAATTAAACTTTTGTTTTTAAATAGAACTTTAATTTTTATAAGTGTCCCTTATCTCCACAGCATAGAATGAGATGAGCTATAGAAATAGTTTTTTCATTATGAATAGAATTCAACCCAATCTTTTATTATTTGATTGTAAGTATGATAACTATTGCAAAATAAAGTCTTGGAGCAAGAAGACTATAAAAGTGGCTGACTACACAAAAAATATATTATAGCAGGTTCTTTCGCTGTGCGAACAATCTTAAATGTTTTTATCAATGTAACAATGTAAAATGTGATTTATAATATTTATTAAATGGTTTATAACGGATTTAGGAAAAATTACGGATAGATGTTGTATTGTTCTGCTCAGATATTGTATTTAAAATTCATACGGAAAAGATATTGAATATTCACTTGAGCAACATCGTATACAATATATTCGTTGTAAAGAAGAGATGTTTTAAGGTTGGTATTTGTAATCGGTTTGCCAAGTGGAATCTCTACGCCATCCTCTCTTTTATAAGAATCTTTTGGGTCAGGCATGGTCCGTCCACGACCTAAAGTACTATGTTTGTTAGATTGTAGCTTAGTTATGTATTTTGATGAAGTACATTCCAACATGTTACCAAGTGCTACCTCGGAGAGAAGCATTAGTCCGGTGGAGTCTTGAGCAGTGGTACAACAATAATTTGCGGATTTTGAAACCATATCTGCGAAGTATATTCCCTTGCCGAACATATAACCTGTAACCGGTGCCTCAGGTGGTGCGATTTTCAAACCATGCGACAAAATTCCAGCAAAGTTAGTAAGGCGAGAACCATGCCATAGTAGTTTCCGATTTTCAAGTTTTTTGAAGGGCTTATAACGTCTATTTTCACCCTGTCGAACCACTTTAAATATATCAACGACTTCCAGTTTATACATTTTATGAGTTTCAGCATGTGTATTTTGTACGTATTTTTCAAGTATTTTGTATTCTTTTGAATTTTTATCAATGGGATCAAGCTTTGTTTTTAGTTGCTGATAATGTTTATCTAAAGGATTCACATTTTCTTCTTTATTTTCTGCTTGTAACATACTGTAAGCACATTCAATTTCCAAGAGAGAATCGAGGACTTGCCTGTGCTTCTCAACTAGCTCAATATTATCTAAAATTGTAGGGTTTTGAACACCAAAGTTATGTGGGATTAAGGTGTAAAACCGATTAGTGGCATCAATAAACTTCAATTTTTTCCCATTCTGCTGTATAAGATCATAAATCTCAGAAAGCACTTTATAAGCAGACTGAATTTGCTTCTGACTTAATTTGCCTAACGGCATTTTTTCCATATCGAGGTCGAACATCATCATTGTTTTTTTCATATTGTCAACGTCAAATAAAACTTTAATTAGGCTTTGAACAGATTCATTTAACTTTGATTTGATGTTACAATTTTCTGGACATATAGCTGTTTGCTCCTCATAGTCTATTTCGATTGGGTACATACGGCCAGGAACCTAAAAAACAAAAAAAAACAAAAAATAAATTAAAATTGCTTAAATATTTTTACCTAAGTTATGATTTTTTATACATTATTAAGTTGATTGCCCGGTTATTTTAGGACATAAAATATATATTTTTGAACTTTATTACCTAAGTACAAGTATTTATGTTAGTTTCGTTAAATTTAAATAATATATGAAAATATAATAAATAAAACATGAAAAACAATATAATATGAAAATATTTCAAACCTTAACAAAATTTTCGCGGTTAGTGAAATCATTTCCAGTTTTATCATGGTAAACATGAAGAAATGATTGTTCGGCTTCGTACAGGTTTTCGAAATTTTCCAATTTTTGATCACCAATAGTAGTGCCGATTCGGCCCCAAGATCTAAAAACCCAGTATCTGTAATAGAGAAGAATATACATTTTACAAATGCTTCGATGTATACATATGTATGTATATTAAAAATGACAAAGATTACAATACTTGTAGTGGCTATAATAATTATTTCCTTCTACCATATCTTTGTGAGTTCAAGTGTTAGCAAAAATACTGCAAGTTGTTTTAAATTCATACGATAAGCAACTATAGCAATATAATCTGTGTATCTTACTTATTCTTCGAATCACTTTCCAAAAGTTGCAATTTATAGTAAGAGTTTTTATTCCGTTGAATATCTGTTAAGCCGAGGACAACACTATACTTGTAATTTTTATCCAACAAAACATGAGCGACGTCTTGTAAGCCACTTTCGGGATCTACGGCCGACCCGTCTTTGATCTTTAACGTCATTGATTTTGCGACAGATTTAGTATAAATACTTTTTGACTTTTTCGTATCTTCTTGCACTATACGAGAGTTTGGATCAGTTCCCCAACCGCAAAGAGTAGTGCTACTGATATAATTAATTGCGTTTGTAGGATTGCTTTCAACCAAATCTAGGAAATCTATTGGAATAATATGAATACCAAGATCTTTCGCCTTTTTCATGCGTCTTCCCATATGTTCTACTTCATGTTTTGATGAAAACACGGCAACAGTATTTTCAGATAGTTTTGATATAATTTCGCCGCCCAGCTTATTCAAACGTGTTTTTAGTTTGTTTTCAGCATCTTTTGGGCCCACATAAGCAAACTTTAAATTGTAAAGAGGTGGTATTTCCCGTTTCACTTTAGGCCTAAAAGAAAATAAAAAGTAGTAAGGTGTAATTTTATTTATTATAAATATCATTCATTTAGCATTTGACCAGGAATACCCATCCCTTCAAAATTTGTTTAAAATTTTCAAAGTGGATACATAAAAACTAGTAGTTGCCTTAAATTATTATACTCAAAAAAAGCACATATAAGCAAACTTTAAATTGTAAAGACGTGGTCTTTCACTTTAGAAATAAAACAAAATAAAATGTAGTAACGTGTAATTTTATTTATTATTATTATCACTCATTTAGCTTTATATAATATTGAATTGGCAACCTTGCCAGCCAAACCAAGTAAATTGCTGCGCGCTATAAACAAAGAGAATATTTATTATCTAAATATCAAAATAAAATACTTTAAGTGACGCAATTCGAAAGTTTTTGTGTCCTCAAATTACCAATTTCATTAGAAATTGCAAATGTCAGACTCACCATGACTTGGACTTAAACCTACAAAACAGATCCTTTAAAACAAAGCACAACGGATAGATGGGCTACGCCTCCCCCTTCCATACAATACACCACAATCCACAAGAACACTCCATCCACTAACACACGCACACGCAGACATCACACCACTCAGACCACCCACACGTACACATCACATCACACCACAACTCTACACAACCCAACAATCAAAACGGACCAGAGCCCTGCTTTTTCGTTCGCAACTCGAGCTGTTCAGACGTACGCCGACCGTAGTAACTTTTCGCCCGAGTATACAGATATTTATTTATTTTTACATTTGGTTTAATAAACATAGCGGATACCGCCATATAACCTACATATCATTTCGCATCTATTTTCATTTGTTGTGCTTGTACCGAACGCATTTAAAACGGTGAGTGCAAACTAGTGTAGTATTCATGGTCCTTCGAGCCATAGTGAGCGGCACTATGGAGTGAAAAAAACTTAACGAAAAAAGAAAAGTGCTGTTAAGTGTCTAACATTTAATACACAAAAACGAAAACGAAACAAAAAAAAACAGAAACAAAGTGCTGTGCAGTGCAGCGGAATAACACATATATCCACATACAAACAATAACACAAAAAAAAAACAGAGGAAAAAAGAATATATATATACAAGGGACTGAAAAGTGCTGTGCAGTGGAGTTCCATACTTATACACATAGAAAATAAAAACAGAAAAAAAGAGTTATTTTCAAAGGAAAACAAAAAAAAAACGGAAGAAAGTGAGTGAAGTGTGGAGTGACACAAACATATATACATAAAAGAAGCAAGAAAAAACCACCAACGTGCGCGAAATAATCCCTAATTACGTACGGGCGCGAATTTCAACAAAATACATACATAACCATACAGAACGAGCGCGAATTAAAACAAAAACCTCAACAGCAAACAACAACAACCACACCAGCTCACCAAAGTCACCCACCGCAACAAAGCAGCAAAGGACTTTGCAACAGAACGAAAGGCACACGCACAAGCACATATATAAATTGCCCCCAAAACCCCTTGGCGGACCCCAAAGTGAGTCGTATAAATTCCTCTTAGTATTGTATATTTTCTAATATACAAGGTGTGTTCCAAAGTAAACAGGACTTTTAAAAACAAAAAAGACAGAACAAATGGTTTTATCGACAAAAAAATTAATTTTGTTCAAAATAGTCTCCTTCTGCTTTAATACAGCTTTTTACACGGTCCAAAAGCATGTCGAACGAGTGTTTTAGCTCGTTGCCCGGTATGGCCGCCAGTATGCCGGTGCAAGCCTTTTGAAAGGTAGAAGTCGCACGGTGCCATTTCAGGTGAATACGGGGAGTGGTTGATTGTTAAAATGTGATTCGGCCACAAGCGTCGATCGATGAGACGGCGCACTATCGTGCAACAAACGCCAACCTCCATCTTCGCACCAAACGCTTCAAAACTCCAAGGTAGAATACCGCATTAACGTTTTGGTCGGGTGGAACAAATTCTTTGTGGACAACACCCATCATAAAAACAAATCAGCATTGTCTTCACTTTTGACTTCTCCAGCCGCGATTTTTTGGGTTTCGGCTCATTTCTCATTTATGTCCTCACGACCACTTTGAAAACGTTGAAACCACTCGTGCACTCTGCTACGGGATAGACAATCATCGCCATAAACTTGTTTTATCAATTGAAACGTTTCGGTAAAAGTTTTACCAATTTTGAAACAAAATTTAATGTTGGCTCTTTGTTCGAAGCTCATTTTCTCATAGATGACAAAAACATACTGACACTTAAAACGCAATGACTTCACTTCCAATAGCTGAAATGTCATGAAATATTTACTGGAAGTCGATAAAGGATAGCAGATTCTAACGCACTAGTCGACATATAGATGGCGCCACTAGAGTTTACTTTGTTACTTTTTTACTGTTTACTTTGGAACGAACCTTGTATGTATGTTAAAATTTATGCTTTTGCGGTTTATTTATTACATAAGTCCGTCTTAATAGAAGCAATAACAAAAAATAACGGTTACCAAACTGTTTCAATATTTCGGTTTATTTTCCGGTAAAATCCAAATATACAACTATTTCCCGCAATACCCCTTATCAAGTATAAGCAGGATTGCGTACAAACAGCAAAGGCAAATCAAAAAACAAAAAAAGATAAATTTAAACATACATACATAAAGGCCAGGCCAATCCAATTTATGATACATACATATACATATTATGTTTAACATATGTATATATATACATACTATATTAGGAGAAAACCTCCGTTTGCAGCATTACTATATGTATGAAAACATACAAACATACATATATAACTAACAATTGATATACATACATATATACATAAATTTTACGAGAATACCTGCGGTCAATTATTCTCCTTTTCGCGGTCTTTTCGCACTGCGTACATATATACACGCGCATTTATACATACATACCGGCGCAGGTATACAAACATACATGCGTACTTCGCTTCAAAGTCCACATTGGCAAATATTTTTACTGAGAAACTTTTAGTTCAACACTTAAAAGTTACAAAAATTTTTTGTGATGAACAAAGTCCATGTACACCTGCAGGAGCTACACGCACAAAGGTATGTGCTACAAAGCAAAAAAGGGTGCAAGATATTTCACCAAATTTATTTCCGAGAGTGACAGCCTAATACGATACTGTACTCAATTTTCATCTTCGCCGATTCAGGACAATTCTGAATCGGTATTAGAAATCAAAAAAGAAAATCTTGACAATTTCTGGACACGTTGCATATGACGCAATCGTAGAATCTGACGAATCAGATTTACCGGAAAATTTCAAATCTTCGGCTTACCCCAAATACGAAAACTGCTTAGACCAGTTCGAGAAACAAAAGCAATGATTTCTGACCAATTAAAATTAATTAAAGCAATTGCACCTACTCCACAACCGAGAGTAGAGCTGCCACAAATACAAAGTCAAGAGGCAAATTCAGGCATCCATCTCAAGGCACCCGCCTGTGACAGAAATTTTTCATGGAGATTATAAATAATGGCCGTCCTTCTATTGGTCGATAAACAAATATCGATATTAATGAACTTGCCAAAAATTCAAAAAGAAACAAGTGAACAATTTATCAAACTTCAATCCACTGTTTCAAATTGTTTTTCTATTTTATCGACACAGAATATTCCCACAGACAGCTGGGACTCTATACTGGTAAACGTATGCAAAGCCGCATTACGCGCTCATCACGAATAAAATGCCCTACGTAGCAACAAATGAAAGATTTCCTAACTACCTAATACGAAATAGCAGAAAGGGTAGACAAAAAACTAGTTAGAACTAAAAAAAGTTCAAAACGACCTCAATATAAGCTTCAATAGACCCCAAGCAAGTAGCAACAACAATTTAAATATCTTTTTTAAAAATCAATGGTTCACCTCCGAACAGTATAAACAAACGTCATGCGAACTGAGTACAGGAGTCATAAGGTCAACTCTCGACCGAAACTTTTTTGTAAAAACCAAAATGTTTGTCACATGTGCACACACTTACAGAGTGCAAAAGCAAATTTAATTGCGTTTATTGTCATAAACGACATTATTCAATTCTGCATTACAGCACATTTTCCAGCTCACCCATAAACAGCGCAAATATGAAAAGAGCCACGGGTTTAGTTGCAACAGCCAATCCCGAAGTGCAAAATCCCGAAAATTGCCAAGAAGCACCATGCTGCTCAAACGCTTCACAGCGAAAATAAAAGTAGAGTACTACTACCCACATCACAACGATCATTTATAGCGTCTAGGGCTCAAAATAAGCTACAACTGCCAACAAAACTAGCCAATTTTGAAATCACGGGAATGGCGGAAGAGTAGTCCAAAACTCAAACAAAATCTGTCCCCATTACCTTACTTCACCTAAAGCGGATAAGCGCATTAAAGCAGAAGCTATTGTCTTACCGCAACTAACAAACGTGCTTCCAAGCTATCACATAAATAGCACGCATTGGCAAAAGTTTTCACACCTAAAGCTAGCAGATCCCAACTGCAACACTCCTGCTCAAATAGATCTTTTATTTGGCAGCGATCTCATACCACAGATAATACTCGAGGGTATTGAGAAAATTTCAAATACACTATTGGCATAAAATACTATTTTTGGTTGGATCCTAAGTGGACTAGTTACGAATACCATTATACAATATACAATAATACAATTCACAATTAAAGAAATTTTGAGAGTTACAAGAGCTCCCCTCCATATCAATCACAACCCCTGAAGATTAGTATTGTGAAGATTTTTACAAAGCCACAACTACTAGATCAGATAATGGTCGGTACGTCTTACCACTAAAACAACAATTTCCTAACACACTAGCCTTAGGTCACTCTCGCTCCTCTGCAATACAGCAGTTTTTAAGAATGGAAAAAAACTTACTTAAAAAAGGTGATATCAATATCAGCAAGGTGAGCTTAAGCCAGAATACGATGGCGTGTTAGAAGAATACCTCCATTTAGACCACATGGAGGAAGTAAGCCCATGCGAAAACATCATCAACGGCAAATACTACTCATTTTACTTGCCGCATCATGCAGTAGTAAAGCCAGACAGAGTAAGAGTTGTCTTCAATGCCTTAAGATCCGCTAGCTCAGGGAATTTCCTAAATGATATTCTATTTACGAGACCCACGCTCCAACCAGATTTAATGCTCCTATATTAAATTGACGTATATTCAAATACGTATTCAATGGGAACGATGGAAAAATATATCGACAAATAGTCGTACATAAAGAAAACCAAGATTTTCAGCGAATTATTTTCCGAAAATCTCCGAATAGTCCACTCCGCGACTATAAATTAGAAACAGTTACCTTTGGCGTCAACTGTGCACCATATCTAGCCATTCGAACACTGCACGAATTGGCAGAAAACACTAAGTCAGAATTTCCTCTGGCATTCGGGGTGTTAAAAACTCAAACGTGTGTAGACGATATTCTGTCTGGAAGTCACAGTCTTTCACAAGCATAGGAGTCACTAGCACAAGTGACACAAGCCCTCAAAACCGCAGGATTTTCGTTAAAAAAGATAACAGCGAACCACCCTAATATCTTAAAGGCCATTAGGTATGTAGCATTAGGTATGTCCTTTAAGATATTAGGGTGGTTCACTGTTATCTTTTTTAACAAAAATCCTGCGGTTTTGAGGGCTTGTGTCACTTGTGCTAGTACCACGCTGCTCAAACGTTGGACACTAATTTTCTTAAATTCGAAAAGGTAAGTACAACAAAAACTCTGGGGATCCAATGGAATGCGATATCTGACCAGTTTTCATACACTACAGAGTCAATATCAGCATTATCCGCCATAACAAAACGCCAAATTTCTGTGTCAAAATTTTTCGACCCCGCAGGATGGCTTTCGCCAATTATGATACAAGCGAAAATCTTGATACAAGAATTATGGCTAGACGGAACCGACTGGGACGAACAAGTGAAACCTCTTCGCTTAGAAAAATGGTCCCAGTTCGAAGACAATCTGGAAGACATTTCCCAGATACAAATCCCACGATGGGTAAACTATTTCCCCAAGCACAAAGTCGAATTACACGGCTTCTGTGATGCCTCTGAGAAGGCATACTGTGCAACTATCTTTGTGCGCACACAAAGCGGTACCACGACCACAAGCCACTTATTAGTAGCAAAAGCAAAGGTGGCTCCTCTAAAAATGCTAAGTCTACCTCGACTTGAGCTCTGTGGCGCGCTACTACTCCCAATATAAGCTTCCATGGTGCAGATCCATTTAAACCTGAAGAAACATAGTTTACATCTTTGACCGATTCTGAAATTGATCTATCCAAACCGCTGCACCTTACCACCACTACCCTCTGGTGGAATAGTCCCCGATGGTTAACAGAATCTCCCGATTCTTGGCCACAATCGCCCGTGCGCAATATAATAGCCCCAGAAAGTCAAAAAATCGACTCCTTGCGCACAGGACCTTGGAGGATACTGAGATCCTTGAGCGATTTTCATCGTTCTCCCGAGCCCTCAGAGTAATCGCCTATATGATAAAGTTCGCTCTAATCGCATCAACTCAAATGCGCTACTTCAGCCGCGATATAACACTATTAAGAGAATCAAAACCCATTGACAAAAGGAGTTTAATCTTAGTTCTTAGCCCATTCCTAGACACGAAAGGTCTGCTTCGTGCGAATGGTCGGCTTGCCAATTCAAGCCTCACGTATAACGAACGCCACTCTCTCATCATACCAGCGAAATCTCAACTTGCCACTTTACTCCTCAGTTATATCCACATCCTTATGCTTCACGCGGAACATCGCCTAATGCAACAAATAGTCCGCGAGAGTTCTATATTCCCCAACTTAAGCCCCAAATAAAAAAATGCATATTCATGTGCAAGATCTGCACTCTGCATAACCAGAAGTTGCGAACGCAGATTATGGCAGCACTTCCACCGCAACGCTGCAACTTCGCTCTGCCTTTCACAATTACAGGTGTCGATTTTGTTGGGCCTTTTCAAATAAAGGCGTCCATGCTAAGGTCGCCCACCATAATGAAAAGCTATGTGGCTATCTTTGTCTGATTTACGACAAAAGCAGTGTACCTCGAGCTTTGTTCGAATCTGACTAAGAAGGCTTTTCTCGCGGCATTTGCTCGCTTAGTCGGACGACGCGGCTTCCCCTCAAAACTAATGAGCGATAACGGCAAAACCTTCATTTGAGCCCAAAGAGCCACTGAAAAACAGTTTGTGGATTTTATTAAACAAGTATCACCTGAAAATGTTCAGAAGTATGCTCCACAAGGCAATAATTGGCTCCCCTTTTATTCCCCCAAGCGCTCCTCATATGGGTGATTTATGGAAATCAGCTGTAAAAAGCTTCAAATCCCATTTCAAAAGAGTAGCTGGAAATTATAAATTCAATTATGAAGAATTCACTACCTTATTAATCCGAATTGAAGGCGTTCTCAATTCACGGCCACTCACAACACTCTCGCAAGATCCCTCCGACTTCACAGCCTTAACTCAAGGGCATTTTCTCAAAGGAGAGCCCATTCTGGCCATACCTGAGCCAGGGGTGGCTATCCTTATTAAATCGATGGGAAAGAATCAAAAGTCTACATTATGATTTTAGCCGCCGATGGAAGGAAGAGTACATCAAGGACCTTCATAAAAGGTACCGATGGAAAACTTCCGAAAAGGCACCAAAGCTTGGAGACTGTGTCATACACGATGATTGTCTACCCCCCACATAATGGCGGCTTGGACGCATAGAAAAACTATATTACGGTTCCGACGGTCATATACGAATAGTTGTTCTCTGTACTCAAAGCGGAACGCCAACAAGACCACTCGTGAAATTATGTTTTCTGCCAACCGCATCTAAAGACGAAACCGCAAATAACGAACAATCCGCCGATATTACCGCAACGCAAATGAATTAATCATATAACAAACCGATAAACCCGCAAATGACAAAACCGTTGTAAAAGCTAATTGTTCTAACGACAATGATCGACCAAGTTGACGATCCATTCCTGCCACATACAGTGGCACATTCGCCATAAATTGACATGCCACAAATGTATAACTATTCTAACTTCTTCATACAGATAAATATGGATGTAGATATGGCAGCAACACCAACGCCAGTTGTGAGGTCCGACATCTATGTGCCGCGCCCTGGGGCAACTCCAGCACCACGAACCGCAGCGGCAATCGTTCCTGCAACCGCTCCCGATAGTGGCCCGCGACCAGTACCACCTTCATCAGCACCAGTAACGGTACCTCAACGCAGCCGATGCCCACTGAGTCGACGCACACACCGGCTGCAACACTGCGGCATTTTTCGAGATATGCAGCCCTCCAACGTCAGCAGGTTGCCCAAGCTCACGGGCACTACCTCAATTTTTTGGCTACGGTCCACACGACTCCGGAGTGTACGTCCGTTACGCTTTGGCAACTGTGCAACAACTCGCCCCAAGCCGCAGATCGCATCAGAGGAGCCATCCGGATCGCCTCAGAAGACCAGAAGCTCCACATCCATCCAGACCGAGGCGACAGGAGGCATCAACGCGGCGTCGGCAGCCCAGGCCAAAATACCGCCGCTCCACTGGCCTCAGCAGCGTTGTTGCCACGCTGCAACAACTACAGCGGTTTCTAGGCTAGAATTCGCCTAGGAGGGCCGGGATGGCTAGAAGAGCTACTCCTCCCCCTTCCAGACACGCCACTGAGCGAAATACACCACAATCCACAAGAATCCACCCATTAACACACAAACGCACACCACACAGACATCACATCACACCACAACTCTACACAACCCAACATTCAAAAGGGACTAACACAGGACCAAATCCTTGCTTTTTCGTTCGCAACTCGAGCTGTTCAGACGTACGCCGACCGTAGTAACTTTTCGCCCGATTATCCAGATATTCATTGGAATTTTGTGATCTATATTTTTTACATTTGTTTTAATAAACATAGCGGATAACGCCGGATAACCTACATAAGATTTCGAATCTATTTTCATTTTTTGTGCTAGCACCAAACACATTTAAAACGGTGAGTGCAAACGAGTGTAGTATTCACACACTTAACTTATTTTATTTTATCTTATCTTATTCATTCAATTCATAAACCACTTTAAATTATAGCACCCTAGAAGTATATCGTAAAAAAATTATTTGCTATAGCTATTAAGAAGGCAGAGTTGTCATTGCAATCGGAAATCTAAAATAATTTATTTAACATATAAAGTAATTTAAGATACATGAGGATCATGATTCGCACTCCGCTACCGGGAGGGGAGTCAGGAAACAGCAAGCCAACCGAAAATAGTTGGTTCTGGAAACAGTGTGAATTTAAAAGAAAAACAAAATGCCTTGTAAAAATCGTAAAGCTGAAGTTTCTTCGGTGGTGATCAGAAAATAAAATGCGTCGTCATCGAGTTCTGAAAAGCAGGGATCTAAAAATAATAAACCGAAGTACGAACCTCGCCCTCCGCCCATTTTAATTTCAAATATCAATAATTATCAAGAACTAAATAACCATATTGTCATAAAATTTTTAAATAACAACATCAATAGTAAAGTAAGCGTCACATCAAGTGATGAATATAGATCGGTGACAAAAATGTTGACTGCATCTTGGTATTCCTACGAAGACAAACAAACACGCCCCATAAAGGTTATGATTAAAAATCTCTCAAAATAAGCGCAAAACGATAGAGTGCCAAAAACCAATATCCGAAAAACCAAAATGCTGTAACTGGGCGAAAGTCATCCGACAAACCACAGGGGATGTATTGACTCTAGGGAGCTTCAAAGTATTCGTAATACAAATTTGGCCAAAAGATCAAATAATCCACCCACTGTCAATGATTCTAAACTCTGGTCGTTGCCCAATAGGGCGGAACGAAAAAAAAATTTTTTTTTGCTTAGCCTTACCCCCCAGACAACCAACAATCTGTAGATTATAAAAAAAAAAAAGAAAATTTTTGGACAAAAGAAAAAAAAAATTTTAACACCTAGAGGCGGCGCACTCAGTTTTAAAGTAAATTTCGAGTTATAATTCGTAACTACAGAACTTGATCAACTGAGGTATTCAATGAAATGTAAACCAGGTTCGCCTCGGCGTGGTGCTTCCTGGGAAACGCCAAATATAAGGTTGTCAAATATCTCCCTTTCGCTTTTTGTCTTTTGAATTTCGCGGCTATGTACAAAGCGCTACAGAGCTCGTATCTGGCAACACTATACATAATTTGAAAGGTCTTGACATAACCTACAAAACAACGCTATGCATGATTAGTTTGGATATTGCGTTCAACAGTTATAGACGTGTAAACATGGAGTTCACTAACGCCGAAATTCGCGCTATTTTAAAGTTTTCCTTCGTTAAAGGCAAATCTGCTAGAGAAACGTTCCGTGAGATTAATGATATTTTGGGGGATGGTACTCATCACTCATAATCACTTCAAACCGCGGAGGAATGGTTTCGACGATTCAGAGCCGGTGAAAACGACACCATGGATAAGCCAGTCGACGGAAGACCTGTGACGACAAATACCGATCAAATCATGGAATACATCGAGTTAGACCGGCATATGGCATCTCGTGACATCGCCCAGGAGATGGGAGTTAGTCACCAAACCATTTTGAACCATCTGCAGAAGGCTGGATACAAAAAAAAGTTTGATGTTTGGGTGCCGCATAATTTGACGCAAAAAAACCTTCTGGATCGAATCAACGCCTGCGATATGCTGCTGAAACGGAACGAACTCGTCCCATTCTTGAAGCGGATGGTGACTGGCGACGAAAAATGGATCACATACGACAATATCAAGCGAAAACGGTCGTGGTCGAAGGCCGGTGAATCGTCCCAAACAGTGGCCAAGCCGGGATTGACGGCCAGGAAGGTTTTGCTGTGTGTTTGGTGGGATTGGAAGGGAATCATCCACTATGAGCTGCTCCCATATGGTCAGACGCCTAATTCTATCATCTACTGCGAACAACTGGACCGCTTGAAGCAGGCGATCGACCAGAAGCGTCCAGAATTGGCCCACAGGAAGGGTGTAGTGTTCCACCAGGACAACGCCAGACCACACACTTCGTTGATGACTCGTCAGAAGCTACGGGAGCTCGGATGGGAGGTTTTATCGCATCCACCATATAGCCCGGACGTAGCGCCAAGTGATTACCACCTGTTCCTGTCCATGGCGAATGCCCTTGGTGATGTGAAGTTGAACTCAAAAGAGGCTTGTGAAAAGTGGCTGTCCGAATTCTTCGCAAATAAGGAAGGGGGCTTCTACGAGGAAAGTATTATGAAGTTGCCGTCTAGATGGAAACAGATCATCGAACAAAACGGCGCATATTTTAACTAAATAAGATCACTGCAACACTTTTTATAAAGCATTGAATGAAGAGCAAAAAAGCGGAAGGGAGATATTTGACAACCTTATATAATATCAGCCTTTACCGCCTTGTAGAACTCCTACAGACCATTGACCCCTGACCTTTATTGAAACCTGGGTTGGTAGCCGAGCCATTCTGCCGCCTTAGTATGTAACGGTGACACTCTGCAGAAATGGCTGGTAGGTTAATTAAAACCCTGGTGTATAAATGATTTAAGCTTCCCAACATATACACATAACTCTACTCGAGAAATACTGCACGCAGGATAACACAACACAGCGCCTTTACACCACCAGCTAACAAAAAGGATGGTTCCCGCAACTTCTTCATTCACTTCGAAACAGCAGCGATCAGACGCGCAAAACACCTTCAATTAAAACCAGGGACCGTAAATAATGATTATTGTAGCGATTTTTATTTTTATTTTTTTGCTAAAAAAAAAACTCATTTTTAGATCACAGGTTTCTTATGAAGTATTTTGCTAACTTCGTTGCAGGCCCCTTTATCATATCCGCATATCAAGCGTAACTATTGAGGTCTTGAAATTTCACATACAGGATATATGTTCCGGTTTGCATAACTATTGCAAATTTTATCGCTATCGGTTCCAGAATATGAAAGTTATTCAAAAAGTAATTTCTGTCGGCAAACACGATTGTGGCTGCAACAAGCAAAACAAAAAAAATAAAAATTATAAATAATGTTTACTATACTCTCGCAACTTGTTGCTACAGAGTATAATAGTTTTGTTCACCTAACGGTTGTTTGTATCACCTAAAACTAATCGAGTTGGAAATAGGGTTACATATATATAAATGATCAGGATGAAGAGACGAGTTGAAATTCGGGTGATTGTCTGTCCGTTATTCCGTCCATCCGTCTGTGCAAGCTGTAACTTGAGTAAAAATTGAGATATCTTTATGAAACTTGGTACACATGTTTCTTGATACCGTAAGACGGTTGATATTGCAGATGGGCGTAATCGGACCACTGCCACGCCCACAAAACGCCATTAATCAAAAACAAATAAATTGTCATAACTAAGCTCCACAAAAAGATACAAGGCTGGTACTTGGCACACAGGATCGCATTAGGGAGGGGCATCTGCGGTAAAATTTTTTTTTAAAAGTGGGCGTGGTTCCGCCCCTAATAGTTTTAATGTGCATATCTCCTAAACTGCTGAAGCTATAATATCAAAATTCACTGGGAACAAATGTTTTTAGCACCTCTATCTACGGTGTGAAAATGGGTGAAATCGAATGACAACCCCGCCCACTCTCCATATAACGGTACTGTCAAAAACTACTAAAAGCGCGATAAATCAAGCACTAAACACGCCAGAGTCATTAAATTTTAACACAGGGATCGTATGAGCTGACTTTATAGGAGCCGCGTTCGAAATTGAACAATGGGCGTGGCACCGCCCACATTTAGGTGAAAGCCCATATTTTAGGATCTGCTTAACCGATTTCAACCAAATTCGGTACATAATATGCTTCTCAGATTACAACCACGCCTATTTCCCAAATAAAAGAATTTTATTTTCCATCTGATGTTTTCACTTTGCAGTATGCAAATCAAGCAACAATGATTATATCGGCGTAAAACTTTGCATGAATAATACGTTTAAAGTATGCCACATTTTCACCAAAAATTGTCTAAATCGAATCAAAACTGTTCAAGCCCCTAGGTACTGAATATGTGGACCCCAGTGCCTATCGTTGACTTTTTACCGAAAATATCGGTCAACATACTACAAGGCGGCAAAATCCACAAAGAAATCTAAAACGAGTATACCATTTGACTTTGCGAGAGTATAAAATGTTCGGTTACATCCGAAATTACCCCTTCCTTACTTCTTTTTTATTTATATGTTTTTGCTCAAAAATAATAACTATTTATGATTTATTTCAAAATTAATGAAAATGTATCATGTATCGGTTAAGAAAATTATAAAACTCAATGCATAATCATTATTACGTGATTTTTAAAATAAAACTTATAATCATTACGGTCTCTGATTAAAACAGTGCAAACGTTTACTCGATCAGACAGGGAACCTGGACATCGTTTTACGTACATCGATCGGGCATATATTTTGCGCAACCATTCGGTCACCTGAGACCGCACCCGATAACGTTGATAATTTGTTAGTCATCTTTTATTAATTAGAATAATCATAACTTTTACAACTCATCACACGAGCGTTATCCTATATACTTTTATTGAGTTCTAGTGGTTATGAAAACAAAATTTTGTGTGATCTCCAATAAATTGGGTAAATATTTGTTTCTGGGGGTGACAAAAGTGAAAACAGAGCAAAACCGTGGTGACATAAAACGTTGCAGTGAAACAAAAAGTTATGATACCAAAAATACACATATGTATAGGTACATATATAATTAAATGTCTGGCAACAAAAACCAAACAGTGCATTAACACTTTCATATATATATGGTATATTTATATATATAGCAGAAGAGCGTAATAAAAGCATATATAAAGTGCGTGTCAAATTAAAATATAGAAAACAGTTTAAACAAAAAAAAAAAAACAAAGCAACACATAAACCGGCCGCGAGGGGTTGATTTAATGAGTTTTTTTGCTGCTAGAGCTGCCTGTTCGTTCCCTTGAATTTGCGAGTGTCCTGGTACCCAGATAAGTTTGATTTTATTATTGTCTTTTTTTTTTTGTGAGGCATTGTCAGTGTAGGGCGAGCTGTAGGGGGGCAGGTGGCGGACTGCGATTGTTTGTCCCTCAAGTATTATGCTGAGACTGATGATATTTGCATTTTTTGAGCCATCGGTGTAGATGAGTTTGAAATCTTTCAGTTGGTTGGTTAGTTCAGCAAAGTTTTTTTTAGTGACTGGTGTAGTTTCATTTGTATGGTCATGTAGGGAGGTATTAACTAAGGAGGGTGGCATTTGCCGACTGAGGTGATGACGGAATTGTTTCCTGTTGCAGTTAGGGGTTTAATGTGGACGGGATTTTTTGTTGTCGTTTTAATTTTGTTGTATTGGTTGATAAGCTGAATAATGGGGAAAGGTCTATTAAAATAATAGATTTACAGAGCTTTGCCGTTATAAAATCACGGGTTAAGGGGATTAGAAGGCACCTAATGCGGTTCTAACAGCAAAGTGTAGGACGGTGTTGAGTTTATTCAAAATTGATTTGGGTAAGTAACCGAAGAGATACAGACAGTAAATTATTTTTGAAATGGTAAGCGCCTTTACTGTAGTAATAAGGGAATTGGTCTTGCAGTTAAAGTTCTGACTGTAGAGACATTTTATAACATTTAGCCGTTTGCTTAGAGCAGATATGAGTTGAGTTGTATGATTATCCCACTTGTATCTTTTGTTGAATATGATACCAAGAATTTTTAGATTTCAGTATACATGTCATTATCGAGGAATTTTACTTCAATGCTGCAATTGTGTTTTCTGCAGATGCGTATATGTTTCCACTTTCCTAATAAGATTTCTGCACCTGAGTAGTCACACCAGTTTTTTTATACTCTCGCAACATGTTGCTACAGAGTATAATAGTTTTCTTCAGCTAACGTTTGTTTGTATCACCTAAAACTATATATAATATATATAAATGATCAGGAGTAAGAGACGAGTTGAAATCCGGGTGACTGTCTGTCCGTCCGTCCGTGCAAGCTGTAACTTGAGTAAAAATTGGGATATCTTTATGAAACCTGGTACACATGTTTCTTGATACCGTAAGACGGTTGATATTGCAGATGGGCGTAATCGGACCACTGCCACGCCCACAAAACGACATTAATCAAAAACAAATAAATTGTCATAACTAAGCTCCACAAAAAGATACAAGGCTGGTATTTGGCACACAGGATCGCATTAGGGAGGGGCATCTGCGTTAAAAAAAATGTGGTTCCGCCCTTAATAGTTTTAATGTGCATATCTCCTAAACTGCTAAAGCTATAATATAAAAATTCACTGGGAACAAATGTTTTTAGCACCTCTATCTACGGTGTGAAAATGGGTGAAATCGGATGACAACCCCGCCCACTCTCCATATAACGGTACTGTTAAAAACTACTAAAAGCGCGATAAATCAAGCACTAAACACGCCAGAGTCATTAAATTTTAACACAGGGATCGTATGAGCTGACTTTATAGGAGCCGCGTTCGAAATTGAACAATGGGCGTGGCACCGCCCACATTTAGGTGAAAACCCATATCTTAGGATGTGCTTAACCGATTTCAACCAAATTCGGTACATAATATGCTTCTCAGATTACAACCACGCCTATTTCCCATATAACAGAATTTTAAATTCCATCTGATGTTTTCACTTTCCAGTATGCAAATCAAGCAACAATGATTATATCGGCGTAAAACTTTGCGTGAATAATACGTTTAAAGTATGCCACCTTTTTACCAAAAATTGTCTAAATCGAATCAAAACTGTTCAAGCCCCTAGGTACTGAATATGTGGACCCCAGTGCCTATCGTTGACTTTTTACCGAAAATATCGGTCAACATACTACAAGGCGGCAAAATCCACAAAGAAATCTAAAACGAGTATACCATTTGACTTTGCGAGAGTATAAAATGTTCGGTTACATCCGAAATTACCCCTTCCTTACTTCTTTTTTATTTATATGTTTTTGCTCAAAAATAATAACTATTTATGATTTATTTCAAAATTAATGAAAATGTATCATTATCGGTGAAGAAAATTATAAAACTCAATGCATAATCATTATTACGTGATTTTTAAAATAAAACTTATAATCATTACGATCTCTGATTAAAACACTGCAAACGTTTACTCGATCAGACAGGGAACCTGGACATCGTTTTACGTACATCGATCGGGCGTATATTTTGCGCAACCATTCGGTCACCTGAGACCGCACCCGATAACGTTTATAATTTGTTAGTCATCTTTTATTAATTACAATAATCATAACTTTTACAACTCATCACACGAGCGTTATCCTATATACTTTTATTGAGTTCTAGTGGTTATGAAAACAAAATTTTGTGTGATCTCCAATAAATTGGGTAAATATTTCTTTCTGGGGGTCCGAGTCTTACAGAAAGTGACAAAAGTGAAAACAGAGCAAAACCGTGGTGACATAAGACGTTGCAGTGAAACAAAAAGTTATGATACCAAAAATACACATATGTATAGGTACATATATAATTAAATGTCTGGTAACAAAAACCAAACAGTGCAATAACACTTTCATATATATATGGTATATCTATACTAATATTATAAAGCTGAAGAGTTTGTTTGTTTGTCTGAACGCGCTAATCTCCGAAAATCCGGTTCGAATTGAATAATTCTTTTTGTGTTGGATAGTCCAGTTATCGAGGAAGGCTATAGGCTATATAACATCACGCTACGACCAATAGGAGCAAAGATATAGTGGTAAATCTATACTAATATTATAAAGCTGAAGAGTTTGTTTGTTTGTTTGAACGCGCTAATCTCCGAAACTTCTGGTTCGAATTGAATACGACCAATAGGAGCAAAGATATAGTGGTAAATGTGTAAAAAACGGGAGAAATTATTTCATCTTTGAAGTCTTCCGTTGCGTGCGCTGTGAAAACGGTTCAAGATACACAAAAAATATGTATTAAAGAATAATAGCTCTTTTAATGATCTAAAAAACAGTCCGCGATAGTATATGTCTATCTTTTAAGATTAACTCACAAAAACCGTTTTTATGGTACCTAATTTGGTCGAAATAATTTGTTTAAGTTGTATCAACATAATAATATTAATCTTTATTCAAATAAATATGTTGTTGGTTAAGAATACTTCATTGTGAATAAAATTGTCTTTGACATAACTTAATTTCAACAAAAAACTTTAAAGATTACAATGATAAATAACTCCGAAACAAAACCAACTCGCTCTCTGCGCTGGCCGGCGCGGCGGGAGAGTGGTGGTACTTGCGGGCAAGCCGGGAGGGGGGTGTAGCTCAACGAGATACCATGCCGCGCGGCTCAAGGCACAAACAGTCACCGACGCAAAACCGTGTCCCGCATCAGCTGATGCGACCTATCTTATGAGAGCGCAATGTAAATGATCAGTCACCACCGCTTCTACCGTCCGCTACAACAGACCGTACGGTATGATATCCGCGAAAATTGGATTTTTCCCGTAAGCGGCCTTTACACGGTCATTTTTGTATGCAAGCATGTGCGGCGTGATGAGAAGAATGAGCTTGTAAACATAATAAATTCGTGTATGTCATACATGTGTGATGGTTTTTAAAAAATTTTAAAAACATGATGTTGTTATGAACATGTTTTATGGTGTAAACGCTTGCATCATGCTCTGCTTTCACACGAGCAAAAAGAGTCCAGCGACTCGAGTATAGTTTTTCTGTCTGTTTGTGCCGTTCGAATGCGCAACACTTAGAGTATGTTGCATATTTCATTTTTATGTTGGGATGGTGGTCCCACATTTTGCTTGCAATGAATTAGCATGAATGCGGTAGAACAATATGCATAATACCTACCTGCTTAATATTTCCAAGGCCAAATTTATAACAGGAATTTCCTAATATTTATGTATCAAAAATTCATAATTTCTTTACTCAATATTTTTGGGATTCAAAAGTCTTTGTTTAAAAGGGATAAATATTTTCAAGGCCAAATTTATAACAGGAATTTCCTAATATTTATGTATCAAAAATTCATAATTTCTTTACTCAATATTTTTAGGATTCAAAAGTCTTTGTTTAGAAGGGCTAAATATTTTCAAGGCCAAATTTATAACAGGAGTTTCCTAATATTTATGTATCAAAATTCATAATTTCTTTACTCTATATTTTTGGGATTCAAAAGAGTATTTGTTTAAAATGGCTAATGCACGCAGTATATTTTTCCAGTCCTAAGGAAACATCGAAGCGTAATGGCGTCCAGGATAAACGAAGAAATATCAGAGAAATAAAGTATGATTGTACTGAACGGTTGAATGCAGCGCTAATTTGTTTATGCGATATAATTATCATCGTAATATTACTTTTTAAACACAGTTTCATTTTGTAGTTGTTTTCTATATAGTAGGTACTTTATTTGTTTTAGGATAGTATTTAGTTACACAATAATAACACTTTTTTGTTTTCATGTAGATTATTAATTTATAAGTATGTGTTTTCTATAAGTATAGTATTGTTTGTTTTAAAAATAGTATTTAGTTTCTAATATTTTTTTTTTGTGGTACATAATACCTGTAGGTATTCTCATTAGATTAGGGTTAAGTTCAAGCATAAAGTTAGTTTACCTTATTTTCATTTTACGGTTGTTCTTTTGACATAATCGTTGAAAATAAAAGTAATTAGGTTCCTAATTATTAATCTTCTTAATCTTACGTTTCTTTTTTTTTATTACGAGAAACGCTTTAGTTAAGTTTTCATTTTCTACGTTATTTCTTCATCACTATAATGCCGAGAAAAAGAACTCAGCTTTCTCGGCAGACTGCTACTGCAAAGCGGCTGCGAGTTTTGCGCAGCAATGAAACTGAGGATGAAAATATGCACAGGTTGGCTACACAACGAGCAATTACTGAACAAAACTGTGCAAGGGAATCAAGCGTTGAACGTTGGCAGCGTTTAGCCTCACAAAATTTCCGAACTTTGGCGAACCGGCAACGGGAATCGAGTGCTGATCGTTCTCAACGTTTGGCTTCACAGAATGCCCGAACATTGGCTAACCGCGATCGGGAATCGAGTGCTGAACGTTCTCAACGTTTGGCCTCACAGAATGCCCGCACATTGGCTAACCGCGATCGGGAATCGAGTGCTGAACGTTCTCAACGTTTGGCCTCACAGAATGCCCAAACATTGGCTAACCGCGATCGGGAATCAAGAGCTGAACGATCCCATCGATTAGCACAGCAAAATGCCCGATCAACTAGGAATAGAACTCGCAGACAACATAATTTATAAAATGCTGCTTTTGCTTATGATTGTACCGTTGACTATTCTGAGCTAAATGATATTGATATTGGTAGAATGGATAAAATATGCAACTTATGCCAAGCAAAAAAATGGGCAGCTGAAACTCCTGGACTGTGTTGTAGTGGTGGCAAAGTAAATATACCTATAATTTCGGAACCCACATCCGTTTTAAAGGAACTGATATCAGGCTCACATCCATCATCTAAGCATTTCCTTAATCACTCAAGACAATATAATACATTATTTCAGATGACTTCATTCGGTGCCAAAGAAATTCGTGAGGGAAACTTTATGCCCACTTTTAAAGTCCAAGGGCAAGTTTATCATTTAATCGGTGACTTACTTCCATCTGTAGGGGCACAACCCGAATTCCTGCAAATATATTTTGTTTCCCATGCAGATCAGGTATCCTTGCGCTCAAATTTAAACCCAAGTTTGCAAATCGATCTTATCGACGTTCTCCAAACATATCTTCATTATCATAATACGTATATTCAAAGTTTTAAGTACAATCTAGAAAATAGACCACCGAATGATTTAAAACTTATCATTCATGCTGATGCAAAACCTCCTAATGAGCATAGAGGTCGGTATAATGCGCCGGTAGTAGATGAAGTAGCTGTTCTTATGATAGATGAAGACAAAGGTCCCCGTGATATTGTATTGACTGCGAGAGATGGTCGACTTCAACGAGTTTCTGAAATTCATAGATCTTATGACCCGCTTCAATATCCCTTACTGTTTTCCTTTGGAAACGACGGATACTGAATTAATATTCCACAGCAGAATACTACGGCTACATTTAAAACTGTTTCATGTATGCAGTTTTATGCATTTAGATTCATGGTGAGAATAAATGACTTTAACAGTATACATTATTTCAAAGGATTATTCAACCAATATTGTGGTGATATGGCGGCAAAAATGATCTCTGAGAGGCTAGACTTCACCAAAAGAAATCAAAAAAAATTGAGCGCAGAAGAGTACATTAATTTAAGAGATGCCATCGTAAATAATGGACATATAAACGCTTCTAATATTGGCCAGCACGTTATATTGCCGTCGTCATTTACAGGATCCCCCAGATTCATGAATGAAAAAAGTCAAGATGCCATGACATATGTCAGGAAATTTGGAAGACCTGACCTCTTCATTACATTTACATGTAACCCCGAATGGCCAGAAATAAAAAGTGAGTTATTGCCCAATCAACATTCTTATGATAGACATGATTTAATTTCTAGGGTATTTCATTTAAAACTCAAGAAAATGATAGACCTATTAACGAAGAAAAATATTTTTGGCCCATCGAAAGCCTTCGTTTACAGTGTAGAATTGCAAAAAAGAGGTTTACCTCACGCCCACATTTTATTGTGGCTGGCTAACAAAGTTCAACCAAATTCTATAGATGCAATAATATCGGCTGAAATACCTGACATACAACAAGATCCGATTCTTCATAATATTGTCATAAAAAATACGATACATGGTCCTTGCGGATTTCATAATCCTACATCACCATGTATGAAAGAAAACGTTTGTTCTAAAAAGTTCCCTAGGCATTTTATTTCGGAAACACAAACGGGAGATAACGGTTATCCAACCTACAGACGCAGGTCTCCAGATAATGGTGGAAACACAGCTATAATTCGTGTAAAAGGTACAGAAATGAGCGTGGATAATCGTTGGGTGGTTCCCTATAATCCACTGCTATCACGAATTTTCAATGCACACATTAACGTAGAGTTTTGTCAATCGGTCAAAGCTATTAAATACATCTGTAAGTATATTCATAAAGGTTCTGATCAAGCCACATTTTCGTTACAAAGTAATAACGATGAAGTAGAAAAATATCTAAATGGTCGCTATATAAGTTCCTCGGAGGCGTTTTGGAGAATTTTCCAATTTTCTATTCATGAACGTTTTCCGGCAGTAGTTCATTTAGCCGTTCATTTGGAAAATGGACAAAGAGTATATTTTTATAATAATGAAAATCTCCAAGATCGTGTGAACAATCATTCATCAACGACACTTACAGCGTTCTTTGATCTCTGCAAAAGCGACGATTTTGCAAAAACCCTTTTATATCACGAAGTTCCCCAGTATTACGTTTGGCAAAGAAATTCATTTTCTAGAAGAAGACGCGGGCAAGATGTTGAGGGATATCCCGGTGTAAAAAAAGACACAAATTTAGGCCGTGTTTATAACATTCATCCAACTCAAACTGAATGTTTTTATTTAAGAATGTTATTGCAATATGTTCGCGGTCCAATGTCATTTCAACATCTAAGAACCGTGAATGGTGTTATTTTCCAAACGTACCAAGGCGCTTGCAAGGAATTAGGTTTACTGGAGGGAGATGAACATTGGCAAAATACCATATCCGATGCTATCATATCCGAGCCAGCTACAAAATTAAGAGAATTATTTACCACTATCCTTATATTTTGCCAACCATCTGACCTCTTAGAGTTATGGAATAAATTTCGTGATGTTTTATGTGAAGATATATTAAACAGAATGCGTAATGAGAATCAGGATATGACATTAGCATATTATGATGATATATACAATGATGGACTAATCATAATTGAAGATAAAATTCATGAGATTTCAGATAAATCCCTAACCGACTATGGGCTTCCTGCAGCAAAAAGAAATAATTCGCTTCTGGACCCGTTAGAAGTAGCGTTGCGAAAACCATATAAATGAATTAAATGAGTATATCACACAAAATGAACCAAGATTAGTTAATGACCAGGTGGTAACGTATACTTGTGTCATGAAAAGTGTACGTTTTAATGAAGGAAGAATTTTCTTTTTGGATGCTCCCGGTGGGACCGGCAAGACGTTTATCACTAATCTTATATTAGCAAAAGTAAGGTCTCTAGGAAAGCTAGCCTTGGCAGTAGCGTCGTCAGGTATTGCTGCAACCTTATTAGCAGGTGGACGCACAGCTCATTTCACTTTTAAACTGCCCCTAACTGTGTCTTTAGAGAAAGATAGCGTGTGCTCTATACGCAAAAATGGCCCTTTGGGGAAAATTTTACAAGACGTCAGTCTAATAATCTGGGACGAATGTACCATGATACATAGAGCTCACGTAGAAGCTCTAGACAGAACTCTTAGAGATCTTAGAAGCTGTGATAAAATCATGGGTGGGATTACTGTTATGTTTGCTGGGGACTTTCGCCAAACTTTACCGGTAATAGTAAGGGGAACTAGAGCAGACATTGTGAAGGCTTGCCTTAAAAGTTCTCCATTATGGAAATTAGTAAATATTTTAAAATTATCGACAAATATGAGAGCACATTTGGGGGGAGGTAGTATAACTTTCCCTTCAAAATTACTTTCTGTAGGAGACGGGAAAATACCTCATTCTAATAATAAAATTGAAATTGATTGCGATTTAGGAGTAAAAGTGGGTAACATCGAGGAATTAGTAACTAAGGTATACCCTGACATCAGCCAAATAGAAAACAAGGACCATCAATGGATGTGTCAAAGAGCAATATTGGCGGCAAGAAATAGTAGCGTTGACGAAATAAATGATATCATTTTGAGTAAACTCCCAGGAGATATTGTAACCTACACATCCATTGATACCGTGATGGATCAAGAAGATGTAGTTCATTACCCACAGGAGTTCCTCAATTCCTTGAACCCAAGCGGCCTTCCCCCACATTCTCTTAAGTTAAAAATAGGTGCCCCAATAATTTTACTAAGAAATCTCAAACCACCAAATTTATGCAACGGGACCTGACTTCAAGTAAAATTTCTGCGCAATAACGTCATTGTTGCAATAGTTTTGACTGGTTCAGCAGTTGGTCAAACAGTCCTCATACCCCGCATCCCAATGATACCAAACGACTTACCTTTCAATTTTAAAAGAATACAATTTCCGCTTAAATTATCTTTCGCAGTCACAATAAATAAATCACAGGGGCAAACATTTAAACACGTGGGGATCGATTTAAGCCAAGACTGTTTTTCGCACGGCCAGTTATATGTCGCGTTATCAAGATCGGGTTGTGGCGAAAATCAATATGTTCTTCTGCCACAAGATAATAAAACAAAAAATATAGTATATGCAGAAGTTCCTTAAAATAATAAAATTTACTTTAAAAATTGTACAGATATAGTTTGGAACTCGAAAAAAAACATAGGTTTTATCCTGAAAATTTTGCGGGAACTCGACCATTCCGAAAATCCCGCAAGAACGGGAACTATGTGGGAAGAACCAAAAATCTGCCGGAAGTCACTATTCCACGCGGACGAAGTCGCGGGCAAAAGCTAGTTTATATATATAGCAGAAGAGCGTAATAAAAGCATATATAAAGTGCGTGTGAAATTAAAATATAGAAAACAGTTTAAACAAAAAAAAAACAAAGCAACACATAAACCGGCCGCGAGGGGTTGATTTAATGAGTTTTTTTGCTGCTAGAACTGCCTGTTCGTTCCCTTGAATTTGCGAGTGTCCTGGTACCGAGCTGTGGGGGGCAGGTGGCGGACTGCGATTGTTTGTCCATCAAGTATTATGCTGAGACTGATGATATTTGCATTTTTTGAGCCATCGGTGTAGATGAGTTTGAAATCTTTTAGTTGGTTGGTTAGTTCAGCAAAGTTTTTTTAGTGACTGGTGTATTTTCATTTGTATGGTCATGTAGGGAGGTATTAACTAAGGAGGGTGGCATTTGCCGACTGAGGTGATGAGGGAATTGTTTCCTGTTGCAGTTAGGGGTTTAATGTGGACGGGATTTTTTGTTGTCGTTTTAATTTTGATGTATTGGTTGATAAGCTGAATAATGGGGAAAGGTCTATTAAAATAATAGATTTACAGAGCTTTGCCGTTATAAAATCACGGGTTAAGGAGATTAGAAGGCACCTAATGCGGTTCTAACAGCGAAGTGTAGGACGGTGTTGAGTTTATTCAAAATTGATTTGGGTAAGTAACCGAAGAGATACAGACAGTAAATTATTTTTGAAATGGTAAGCGCCTTTACTGTAGTAATAAGGGAATTGGTCTTGCAGTTAAAGTTCTGACTGTAGAGACATTTTATAACATTTAGCCGTTTGCTTAGAGCAGATATGAGTTGAGTTATATGATTATCCCACTTGTATCTTTTGTTGAATATGATACCAAGAATTTTTAGATTTCAGTATACATGTCATTATCGAGGAATTTTACTTCAATGCTGCAATTGTGTTTTCTGCAGATGCGTATATGTTTCCACTTTCCTAATAAGATTTCTGCACCTGAGTAGTCACACCAGTTTTTTTATACTATCGCAACATGTTGCTACAGAGTATAATAGTTTTCTTCACCTAACGTTTGTTTGTATCACCTAAAACTATATATAATATATATAAATGATCAGGATTAAGAGACGAGTTGAAATCCGGGTGACTGTCTGTCCGTCCGTCCGTGCAAGCTGTAACTTGAGTAAAAATTGGGATATCTTTATGAAACCTGGTACACATGTTTCTTGATACCGTAAGACGGTTGATATTGCAGATGGGCGTAATCGGACCACTGCCACGCCCACAAAACGCCATTAATCAAAAACAAATAAATTGTCATAACTAAGCTCCACAAAAAGATACAAGGCTGGTATTTGGCACACAGCGTGGTTCCGCCCCTAATAGTTTTAATGTGCATATCTCCTAAACTGCTAAAGCTATAATATCAAAATTCACTGGGAACAAATGTTTTTAGCACCTCTATCTACGGTGTGAAAATGGGTGAAATCGGATGACAACCCCGCCCACTCTCCATATAACGGTACTGTTAAAAACTACTAAAAGCGCGATAAATCAAGCACTAAACACGCCAGAGTCATTAAATTTTAACACAGGGATCGTATGAGCTGACTTTATAGGAGCCGCGTTCGAAATTGAACAATGGGCGTGGCATCGCCCACATTTAGGTGAAACCCATATCTTAGGATCTGCTTAACCGATTTCAACCAAATTCGGTACATAATATGCTTCTCAGATTACAACCACGCCTATTTCCCATATAACAGAATTTTAAATTCCATCTGATGTTTTCACTTTCCAGTATGCAAATCAAGCAACAATGATTATATCGGCGTAAAACTTTGCGTGAATAATACGTTTAAAGTATGCCACCTTTTTACCAAAAATTGTCTAAATCGAATCAAAACTGTTCAAGCCCCTAGGTACTGAATATGTGGACCCCAGTGCCTATCGTTGACTTTTTACCGAAAATATCGGTCAACATACTACAAGGCGGCAAAATCCACAAAGAAATCTAAAACGAGTATACCATTTGACTTTGCGAGAGTATAAAATGTTCGGTTACATCCGAAATTACCCCTTCCTTACTTCTTTTTTATTTATATGTTTTTGCTCAAAAATAATAACTATTTATGATTTATTTCAAAATTAATGAAAATGTATCATTATCGGTGAAGAAAATTATAAAACTCAATGCATAATCATTATTACGTGATTTTTAAAATAAAACTTATAATCATTACGGTGTCTGATTAAAACAGTGCAAACGTTTACTCGATCAGACAGGGAACCTGGACATCGTTTTACGTACATCGATCGGGCATATATTTTGCGCAACCATTCGGTCACCTGAGACCGCACCCGATAACGTTTATAATTTGTTAGTCATCTTTTATTAATTAGAATAATCATAACTTTTACAACTCATCACACGAGCGTTATCCTATATACTTTTATTGAGTTCTAGTGGTTATGAAAATTTTGTGTGATCTCCAATAAATTGGGTAAATATTTGTTTCTGGGGGTCCGAGTCTCACAGAAAGTGACAAAAGTGAAAACAGAGCAAAACCGTGGTGACATAAGACGTTGCAGTGAAACAAAAAGTTATGATACCAAAAATACACATATGTATAGGTACATATATAATTAAATGTCTGGTAACAAAAACCAAACAGTGCATTAACACTTTCATATATATATGGTATATTTATATATATAGCAGAAGAGCGTAATAAAAGCATATATAAAGTGCGTGTCAAATTAAAATGTAGAAAACAGTTTAAACAAAAAAAAAAAACAAAGCAACACATAAACCGGCGAGGGGTTGATTTAATGAGTTTTTTTGCTGCTAGAGCTGCCTGTTCGTTCCCTTGAATTTGCGAGTGTCCTGGTACCCAGATAAGTTTGATTTTATTATTGTTTTTTTTTTTTGTGAGGCATTGTCAGTGTAGGGCGAGCTGTAGGGGGGCAGGTGGCGGACTGCGATTGTTTGTCCATCAAGTATTATACTGAGACTGATGATATTTGCATTTTTAGAGCCATCGGTGTAGATGAGTTTGAAATCTTTTAGTTGGTTGGTTAGTTCAGCAAAGTTTTTTTTAGTGACTGGTGTAGTTTCATTTGTATGGTCATGTAGGGAGGTATTAACTAAGGAGGGTGGCATTTGCCGACTGAGGTGATGAGGGAATTGTTTCCTGCTGCAGTTAGGGGTTTAATGTGGACGGGATTTTTTGTTGTCGTTTTAATTTTGTTGTATTGGTTGATAAGCTGAATAATGGGGAAAGGTCTATTAAAATAATAGATTTACAGAGCTTTGCCGTTATAAAATCACGGGTTAAGGGGATTAGAAGGCACCTAATGCGGTTCTAACAGCGAAGTGTAGGACGGTGTTAAGTTTATTCAAAATTGATTTGGGTAAGTAACCGAAGAGATACAGACAGTAAATTATTTTTGAAATGGTAAGCGCCTTTACTGTAGTAATAAGGGAATTCGTCTTGCAGTTAAAGTTCTGACTGTAGAGACATTTTATAACATTTAGCCGTTTGCTTAGAGCAGATATGAGTTGAGTGATATGATTATCCCACTTGTATCTTTTGTTGAATATGATACCAAGAATTTTTAGATTTCAGTATACATGTCATTATCGAGGAATTTTACTTCAATGCAATTATGTTTTCTGCAGATGCGTATATGTTTCCATTTTCTAATAAGATTTCTGCACCTGAGTAGTCACACCAGTTTTTTTATACTCTCGCAACATGTTGCTACAGAGTATAATAGTTTTCTTCACCTAACGTTTGTTTGTATCACCTAAAACTATATATAATATATATAAATGATCAGGATTAAGAGACGAGTTGAAATCCGGGTGACTGTCTGTCCGTCCGTCCGTACAAGCTGTAACTTGAGTAAAAATTGGGATATCTTTATGAAACCTGGTACACATGTTTCTTAATACCGTAAGACGGTTGATATTGCAGATGGGCGTAATCGGACCACTGCCACGCCCACAAAACGCCATTAATCAAAAACAAATAAATTGTCAAAACTAAGCTCCACAAAAAGATACAAGGCTGGTATTTGGTATACAAGATCACATTAGGGAGGGGCATCTGCAGTTAAATTTTTTTGTTAGTGTGCGTAGTCGCGCCCCTAATAGGTTTAATGTACATATCTCCTAAACCGATGAAGCTATAATTGTAATAATTCACTGAGAACAAATGTTGTTAGCACCTCTATTGACAGTGTGAAAATGGGTGATATCGGGTGGCAACTCCGCCCACTCCCCGTATAACGGTACTACTAAGAACTACTTAAGGCGCGATAAGTGAAGCACTAAATACATTAAATTTTATTTTTGGGTTGGTATGAGACGACTTTATAGGAACCGCGTTCAAAATTAGACAGCGGGCGTGGCACCGCCCACTTTAAGGTGAAAACCCATTTCTGGTGATCTGCTTAACCGATTTTAACCAAATTCGGTATATAACGTTCTTTTCATATCTCTATGTTAAAGTGTGAAAATGGGCGAAATCGGATTACAACCACGCCTATTTCCCATATAACACGATTTTAAATTCCATCTGATTCTTTCACTTTCCACCTTGCAAATAAAGAAAATTATCTCAAACGAGTATACCGTTTGACTTTGCGTGTATAAATGTTCAGTTACATCTGCACTTAAGTTTTCCTTATTTGTTTTTCTATGTAAATATTGCCGAGATTTGTAGTTGTATTTTTGTTCTTACTGTGTTTTTTTATTATAATTTAGTCATCGGCATAAGCTAAGTCTAAATCTTTATGTACCGAGAGGGGCATGCTTAGTTTATTGTAGGCGATAAGGAGTAGGATAAAGGAAAGTGCCTTGGGGCATGCCCATAGGAATGGGAGATCTGTGAGTTTATCTGTAAGTTTCTTTTTAGTTTGGATAATGCGAGGGAAAGTTCTATTGTGGTTATTTTGCTCTCAATATACTGCGTAGATTTGCTGGGGGTGACTGTGATGTTGAGTACGAAGCAGCTCCAACAAACATGGACAACCTTTGGGATCGTGTAACAGCAGAATGGAGTCAAATTCCGAAAGATATTATTGAAAATTTAGTAGAGAGCATGCCAGACCGTGTAAAAGAAGTCATTTCTAATAAGGGTCTATGGACAAAATATTGAAATCTATTTAGTTACTGAACTTTTTTTGAACGTGAAAAATTGAGTTTATGCGAGTTTCTTTCGTTTTTTTATTCAAAATCTTAGATTTTTTCTCATTCGTCATTATTTCTTTACTAAGTAATAAAAAGAAAAGAAAAAAAAATGTTGAATTTGCTTATGTGGTTATGTTTTTATGGGTGATGAAAGTCCGTTTTGTTAACATGCACTCAATTTTGCTCGCCACTGTATGTGTTAAAAAATATTAAGTGTTTAGTTTATTATAAATTGTCGTCCAAGCATATATCCGTGCTTATGTTAGTGCTTTATGTTTTGTTTGATTTTCTTTGCTACCGTAGTTTATTTATTTAATTTTGTGTTGTAGTCTCTTTGATGTATTTTTTGGTAGCTAGGTTTCGATGTTGTTGGAGTTTCAAGCACTGACGAGAATTCGCTAAGTCTTCGTATTGTTTGATTTCTCTATCCCGCGGTGCAGTAGGAAGAAGTTCTGTGAGCATTGCTGGGTAATTTGTTGCTGCATTTGGTGTAATTTGGTCGTGCGGGTGGTGATTTGTTGCTTCGTTTGGAGTAGTTTGTTCATGATAAGTGCTCTTTTGAAGGTAATATTCGTTGTTGGAGGTTAACTTTTGTGGAATGGGCTGTAGATGGCTCTCGCGGTTCTATTGTCTTCATTCGTGGTGACTTTCATTGTTTGAATTTCCTTTTCTGTAATGAAGATTGTGCATTTATTTTGAAGTGCCGTGCGATTTGAGTCTGGTATTTTTTGTGATGCAATTAATACACTTTTGGATTTTCATACAGATTTCGTTGTTATTGTCATTGATATAATAGTTATTAGCGCAATTTGGGCAGATTTTTACATTCTTGCAGAATTTACTGAGCTGATTATACCTAAAACAGTCTTTGCAGCGCATTGGAGGGTCGGATGTTTACCTTCAGGTATCCAATGTTAATCTTACTTAGTATTGGCAGTAAAGTTGAGGCGAAAGTTAGAATTATTAAGCTTCTTTCTACCAGTTCATTGTTAAATCTTTTTCACGTGTTATCATTTCATATGTTACGTAGGTCGTGACACCTTTACAGCAATTCAGTGTAGGGCGTAGAGCTTTTTTTTTGTTTTTATTAATATTTGACCACTTTTTTTTTGGCATAGCAACCCTTCGCCACATGTGGCGCCGATAGCCTTTTGAATTAAGAATGTGGACACGTTTGACTTATTGTTAGCACTATTTGTTCTTATAATTGTTAGGTAGATCAGATTATCAAAAAATATATTAAGAGTTTTATTTTTACCCAATGCAGTATTGGCAAATTTGGAGGCGGCTCCATTGCATCGTCCGGCGGATTGTTCATTGCGTTCGAAAGGTATTTTCTGTGAGTGGTTTTCCGTATTTTTCACTATAACACTTTAATTGCTTGAGTTTAGACGTCTGATCACTTTGAGATTCGAACACATTAAAAAAGTCACTATCACTACATCTACAAAAATATACTGACCTCTTCTTACGCTGTTTTGATTGCCTACTGTGTTGACTCGCTCATTTTTCACCACCTTGACTGGTTGTTGAACTTTACACTCGTGGACAAAATGGCCCCTTTTTCTTACACTTAAAACAAATAACGTTGTTTATTCCTCCCACGTGAGTTGTTTGTTTGAGGTTTTTTGGGGTGATAGTCAGGTGTGTTTTGTTATCCTGGATGATGGTGTCGTCGAATGAGGTACATGTTACATGAGATGATGTGGTAAATGTTGCGAGAGGTAATGTGCGATGTAGATTGTGTGTCGTTGCTGTGGGAGGTATGTTTGCTTGGATGGTTTCCGGGGACAACGTAGGTTCATTTAGCCATCCCGGCCCCCAGGCGAATATTAGCCTAACAGACTTCAGTTGCAGCGTGTCTACGACGCTGTTGAGCCCAGTGGCACGGCGGGGTTCGACCTAAGCTGGCTGCGCCGCGTTACTTTCCGTTGCGTTGGCGCAAGGAACGCGGTTCCGGACGGGGTGCTTATCGTCGAAGTCGTGCTGATGCGTTCCTTTGGGGTCGTTTGACTACAACGCGGCGGTGGGAAGCAGTTAGTCGACCGGTTAGCCTCGCGGTACGGCGTTTGACACAAGCCCCCAGAATCATATGCGGTTGTTGCATGGGTGTACGCCAGACAATTCAGGCAGTGTCCATGTGCCTGGGCGATTTTCTGCCGTTGGATGCAATGTTGCAACCGGTGTGGGCGACCGCGGACAGCGATGTTGATGTGAATAGTGGGCGCGTGCCACTACGAGGACCTCATGGAGGGGCTGTAATAGCCGTAGTTCGAGGCTCTGGATTTGCCCCAGGGCGCGGCACATTAACGGCCGAACGTATTGCTAGCGTTGGCGTTGATGTATCTCCGTCCATAATTATCGGATTTACTTGTAGTTTTAATTTTTTTATGATTTACTAATTTTAGCGGTTTTTTCTTTCTTATCGAGGTATTATTTACGTTCGGTATTATCGGCTGTGGGTAAAAAACATAGCTTTACCAGCGGTCTAGTTAGTGTTCCGGTTTGCGTACTAAATCGAATACTCGAATATGACCGTCAGGGCCATAGTGAAGGTTTTCTAAGCGGCCAAGCCACCATTCGGTAGGGGGGAAGACAATCATCGTGTACTAGCCCGCAATCTCCAAGATTTGGAGCCTTTTCTGGAGGTTTCCAGCGGTAGCTTTTGTGGAGTTCTTTCAGATAATCTTCTTTTCATCGGCGGCTAAAATTATGATGGAGAATTTTGATTCTTACCAATCGGTTTAATAAGGATAGCGACTCCACGTCTAACTCAGGTATGGCCAAAATGGGTGCTCCTTTGAGAAAATGCCCAGGAGTTATGGCGGTGAAATCGAAGGGATTTTGCAAGAGGATTGTGATTGGCAGTGAATTGAGAACGCCTTCAATTCGAATTAATAATGTCGTAAATTCTTCATAATTAACCTTGTAGTTTCCAGCTATTTTTTTTTAATAGTATTTAAAACTTTTTACAGGTGATTCCCATAGACCACCCACATGAGGAGCACTTGGAGGAATAAACTGAAATTAATGCCTTTGGGAGCGTACTTCTGTACAATCTTAGGTGAGACGTGTTTGATAAAGTCCACAAACTGTTTTTCTGTGGCTCATTGGGCTCCAATAAACGTTTTGCCGTTGTCACTCATTATTTTTGAGGGAAAAGCATGGCGACGAAGCGAACGTATGCCGCTAGAAAAGCCTCTGGCGTCAGATTTGTGCATGGCTCAAGGTGAACAGCTTTTGTTGTAAAACAAACAAAAACAGCCAGATAGCCATTCATAAAGGTAGGAGACCTTAACAATGAAGCCTTTTTCTGGAAAGGCCAAAGTCGACATCTGTTATTGTGAAGAGCAGAGCGAAGTTGCAATGTTCAGGTAGAAGTGCAGACATTATCTGTATTCGCATTTTTTTTGTACGTTGTGCTAACTTTGAATATGTAAATGCAGTTATTTATTTGAGACTTAAGACAGGGAAGTCTTGGCGGACTATTTGTTGCGGCGGTGCTCGGCGTGTAGCATTAGTATGTGGGCATAATGGAGATATAACGTGGCAAGCCGTACTTTTGCTAGTGTAATTATGGAATGGGGTTCGTTGTATGTCAGACTGGAGTCCAGAAGTCGTGCTGTTCGACTATGAGTTTTAGGGCATAATTTTCCCATCGTGGGATTTGTATCTGTGAGATATTCAGATTACCTACGAACTGGGAACACTTTACTAAACAAGTGTTCTGCCCAGTCGGTTCCGTCTAACTATAATTCTTGCATCAGAATTTTCGCTTGTATCATAATTGATGAAAGTCATCCTGCGGGATCCAAAAGTTTTGTCACAGAGGATAAATTTTGTCGGTTGGTAATGTAGAATAATGCAGATATTGACTCTGTAGTGTATGAAAACTGGTCAGATATCGCATTCCATTGGATCCCCAAAGTTTTTGTTGTACTTTCCTTTTCGAATTTAAGGAAATTAGTATCTAACAGATTTTCATTTGGTATATTTTTCAAAATATTAGGGACAATAAATTTAGGACCTTTTTCAACGGAAATCCTGCGGTTTTAAGGGCTTGTACCACTTGTAATAGTGACTCGTATGCTTATGGAAGACTGTGACTTCCAGAGAGGATATCGTCTACATACGTTTGAGTTTTTAACACCCCGGTTGCCAGAGGAAATTCTGACTTGGTGTTTTCTGCCAATTCGTACAGTGTTGGACTGGCTAGATATGGAGCACAGTTAGCTACAAAGCTAACTGTTTTTAATTTATAGACGCGTAGTCGGAAAATAATTCGCTGAAAATCTCGGTCGTCTTTATGTACGACTATTTGTCGATATATTTTTCCATCGTTCCCATTGAATACGTATTTAATATAGGAACATCAAATCTGGTTGGAGTGTGGGTCCCGTAAATAAAATATCATTTAGGGAATTCCCTAAGCTTGTGTATCTTAAGGCATTGAAGACAACTATGACTTTTGTTGTTCATGTATCAATCACTAGTGAGACCAATACTTTCATATGGATGTTCAATTTGGTTTAATATCTCTCCTTCATACATGGAAAGACTCAGAAGATTCGAGAGAAGAATTCTCCGATCATGCACATCGCTGCATAGGTCACAGAATAGTAATTTTACCAAATTTATATCTAACTCTAAACTATACGACACGGCAAAAGTTCCCAGAATTGATTGTCACATCATAAATCTAATTAGAAAGCATATAAGTCGCTGCCTATATGATGACAATAACTCTTTAATAAGAGCTCCTTTTTACGAAAGTGATGACTACTTTGCATTAGCTATTGCAAACGGATTTGCACCACCAGAATCCTTTCTCTACTTGGACAAAAATGGTTTCATCGAAAACGAAGACAACATCCCAATAATATATCACATATTTAGAAGAGCTAACAACAAAGTAATCACTTCAAAAATACTCACTGCTGAAAATAAACGATTCGTCACATACATCTCGTTTAGAGACAAAACTGAAACCACTTTGACGAAACAGAACTGCTGGTGGCTATTAAATGATAATGATAACTAATTCACTCTTGACGCAACTGGTCTGATTTCTTGTTCTTCTTTTAACCATTTTATATTATAAAATCATTTATGCATCGTTTTTTTTACTTTTTCCTTGCAAGCAAATACAAGCATATACTATATATCTACTAAGTTAAGATATAAATAATATCATTAGTTAATAAAATGTTACTAATTATTGATAGCGAAGTACTCGAGAGCTCGTCTAGAGACACTGTACGTATATATTATCGTTATACTATTGTTTATTGTAGTAATTAAGTTTATTAATTTTATTCAAATAAACAAATATACCAAAAAAAAAATGACTTTTGTTGTTTTAATACTCTCGCAACCTGTTGCTACAGAGTATAATAGTTTTGTTCACCTAACGGTTGTTTGTATCACCTAAAACTAATCGAGTTAGATATAGGGTTATATATATATAAATGATCAGGATGAAGAGACGAGTTGAAATCCGGGTGACTGTCTGTCCGTCTGTCCGTCCGTCCGTGCAAGCTCTAACTTGAGACATTGTTATGAAACTTGGTACACATGTTTCATGGTACCGTAAGACGGTGGTATTGAAGATGGGCGTAATCGGACCACTGTCACGCCCACAAAACGCCATTAATCAAAAACAAATCAATTGTCATAACTAAGCTCCACAATAAGATACAAGGCTGGAAATGATGAGAGCGTAATGCGGCGGTGCATACGTTTACCAGTATAGGGTCCCTGCTTTTTGTGGGAATATTTGTGTCGATAAAACCGACAAACAATTTGAAACAGCCGAGAGAAATTTTATAAATTCTTCACTTGTTTCCTTTTGAATTTTTATCAAGTTCATATAAATCGATATTTGTTTATCGACTAATATTCTTTCGTTTTCGTATCGTGATTTAAGCGCTTCCCTAGCCAAATTGATATTATCGTCATTTAGTGCGAACTGTTTTACTATTACGCCTGACCTTTTTTTTTTGTATCGGAGGATACAATTTTTGTGGATTTGATAATTTTGGGTGGTTTATAAAAACGGCTGTAAACATATCCCGGAAAGGCGGCTATTCTTCATAACCACCATTAAATATTTGTGTCACATGTGGGCACCTCGAGATGGATGCCTGGAGTTGCCTTTTGACTTTCTATTTGTACTCTCGGATTTAGTAGGTGCAATTGCTTTAATTAATTTTAATTGGTCAGAAATCATTGCTTTTGTGTCTTCAAACTGGTCTAAACAGTTTTCATATCTGGCGAAAGCCGAGGATTTGAAATTTTCCGGTAAATCTGATTCGTCAGATTCTACGATTGCGTCATATGCAACGTGTCCAGAAATTGTCAAGATTTTCTTTTTTGATTTCTAATACCGACTCAGAATTGTCCTGAATCGGCGAAGATGAAAATCGAGTGCAGGATCGTATTAGGCTGTCGCTCTCGGAAATAAATCTGGTGTGTGAAATATCGTTCTTTTTGTTGCTTTGTAGCACATAGCTTTGTGCGTGTAGCTTCTGCATTTGTACATGGACTATTTTCGTCAGAAATCATCTTTGGAACTTTTAGCAACTAAGTAGTTTTTAATTCTTAAGAGTCTGAACTCATTTAAAAGATATGTCGAAATACTTGTAAATAAAAATTTTGATGGAATTTCAAAAATATTTTCGTATATCTGTACGTGTATACGTGTAAAAAAGAATCCTCATTTCAGTAACTAAGAGTTTAGAAAAAATTAAAAAAACCATAACGCTTTATTTTCGTATATGTAACCGAAACCCTCTTTTTAGTTAATTAGAGTTTTGAATTCAAATTAAATGACTAAAATACGCGTATTTCGTTGTTATTGGTAGCGCTTCGAATAATTTATTTTTTTAATTCAACTGTATTTAATAGTTTATTACCAACCGCACTTTTTATTTATTTAGGTGTCTTTTTTATACTCTCGCAACTTGTTGCTACAGAGTATAATAGTTTTGTTCACCTAACGGTTGTTTGTATCACCTAAAACTAATCGAGTTGGAAATAGGGTTACATATATATAAATGATCAGGATGAAGAGACGAGTTGAAATCCGGGTGACTGTCTGTCCGTCCGTCCGTCTGTCCGTCCGTCCGTGCAAGTGTAACTTGAGTAAAAATTGAGATATCTTTATGAAACTTGGTACACATGTTTCTTGGTACCGTAAGACGGTTGGTATTGCAGATGGGCGTAATTGGCCCACTGCCACGCCCACAAAGCGCCATTAATCAAAAACAAATAAATTGCCATAACTAAGCTCCGCAATAAGATACAAGACTGTTATTTGGTACAAAGGATCACATTAGGGAGGGGCATCTGCAGTTAAAATTTATTTTAAAGTGGGCGTGGTCCCGCCCCTAATAAGTTTAATGTGCATATCTTCTAAACCGCTAAAGCTGTAATAACCAAATTCACTGGGAGCAATTGTTTTTAGCACCTCCATTGACGGTGTAAATCGGGTAACAAGCCCGCCCACTCCCCATATAACGGTACTGTTAAAAAATACTAAAAGCGCGATAAACCAAGCACTAAACACGCCAGAGACATTAAATTTTATCTCTGGGATGGTAGGAGATGACTTTAAGGGAACCGCGTTCAAAGCGCGTCAGTGGGAGTGGCACCGCCCACTTTTAGGTGAAAACCTATATCTTGGGATCTGCTTAACCGATTTTAACCAAATTCGGTGCATAACGTTCTTTTTATATTTCTATGTTATAGTGCGAAAATGGGCGAAATCGGACTACAACCACGCCTATTTACTATATAACACCATTTTCAATTCCATCTGATTCTTTCACTTTCCCCTTATGCAAATCAAGCAACAATGATTATATCGAGGTAAAACTTTTCGTGAATAATACGTTTAAAGTATGCCAATTTGTAGCCAAAAATTGTCTAAAACAAACCAAAACTGTTCAAGCCCCTAAGCACTAAATATGTGGACCCCAGTGCCTATAGTTGACCTTCTACCGAAAATATCAGTCAAGCCACAAAGAAATCTCAAACGAGTATACCATTTGACTTTGCGAGAGTATAAAATGTTCGGTTACATCCGAACTTAGCCCTTCCTTACTTGTTTTCTTTTTTATTTTTTTATTTTTTTTATGTCCTTTTGGGTATTGCGGGATTTATGCCAATATGGACTTCAAAGCGATGTATGTACAAGTATATATGATTAATATTAGACCGCGTACTTTCTGTTTTTTTTTGGAACAAAATATTATTATTATAATCAATTTTCCAAAAAATATAAGATTAATATTTAATTATACCCATATATAGGGTATATTTTTACTTATGTTATTCCACGTGCATGATTGTATAAATGCGCCCGTATGTAGGTATCAATGCGCTTGTATAAATATTCTCGGTACGAAGAATGTTTGAATGTGTGTATATATATTTCTCACTGCACAGCACTTTTGTCTCCGTTATTTTTTTTTTTTTGTTTCTTCACTGTAACATTATTTTATTTTAGCCTTTTTTTCTTTTTATATATGTATGTCACTATGTCTGATTTTGTTGAGGTTTTGTGGGGTGATAATCATGTGTGTTGTGTTATCCTGAATGTTCCGTGTCGGTTATGTGCGATGTAGGTATGTTTATGTGGATGGTTTTCGGGGCCAACGTAGGCTCATTAAGCCAAACTCTTTCTACTATTCTCAACATCATCACGCAACGTAAATGACACATTATTAACAGTTTTATCTTCTGTAGTGTACAACGATTCCTTATCACTTCCTACTTCATCTATCTCATCTCCGAAAAGCATTGTTGCAAAAATCTCAATTTTAAATCTTTCTTTCTGCCAAATACATTAGAGTTAGGTTCCCTCAATTTTTCCCTTAACATGTCCACGGTCATACCCTTCACAGTTGTATCTATACTCAATATAATTATTTTCAAAATCACGAATGTTCAAATTTACATTAGTGAAAACTACTACTCACTACTATTTACGCTTATATGTATAATATAAAACTATAATGTGCATGTAAAATTAATACAAATTGATGATAGTACAAAACTACTATTTAGAATACAAAAAGTTGGTACTGTACCAATTCTAAATATAATATATAAGCAAATAACATACATTAGTGTATATGTACGTATGTATGTATGTAATTAGAGCTTAAAAAACTCATCTTGTTTGTTCTGCTTCGTTACTACAAAGTACTGCTGCAAGTATGCCCCTTGATTTTTTTGAAAAACGTTCACTTTCACGCTCCCTCGGACTGCAGGTACATTTTCTCACTGGTAACTTTACACAATGTCACACCACAAGTTCGCTTTTGGGCCATATCGCAAGTATGCCTGTTAGTTTCTAAAAAACCGTCCACTTTTAACACTTCGCTCTTGGGCCATCCCATGAGTTATTCACTTATAACTTCTATGTAAGTTAAAAAAAACAGCAAAATATAAGCAATATCTTCTACTTCTAATATAATATGCCCCACAGATGGTGGTAACGAATTCCCTAATACTCTTGTAAAGTTTCACGTGTTACACCACTACATAACCACATCTTACTTTTTGTTGTTAAATGAAAAATTATGTTGTAAGAGTAGCAACGTTCATCATACGTATATTTTGAATGCGTAAAAAAGATATGCTCACATAGACAATGAATCGGTCAAAAATTGCCGCCATTGAATCTGCCATCTTTATTAAATTAAATTATATCGCAGTAAATACAGTTTATACTGACAAAAAAATTAATTCATTGGCACATACCATATTATATTAACATATCATATATATAAAAAAAAAAGATGAATGACAATATAAATCAAAACACACTTGCAGGAGCTACACGATCAAAATACGCTAAATTTGTTTCAGAAAGTGATGAGCTAGAAATGAAAATTAAAAATCTCGCCCCAATTTTTGGGCACGGCTTATTACGCTATAGTAGAATCTGACGTTTCAGATCTACCACTAAATTTTTAATTATCATCGGCCTACGCCAAATATGAAAACTGCTTAGACGAAGCTTCAAATCGATTCTCCAATCATTTAAAGCTAATAAGAGCAATAGCACCTACTCCACATCCGAGAGTAGAGTTGCCACAATTACAAATTCAACAGGCAAATCCAGGCATCCATCTCGAGGTGACCGCATGTGACACATAAACATTTAAGGGAGGTTATGAAGAATGGCCGTTCTTCCGGGACATGTTTACAGTCGTATACATCAAGCATCCATAATTATCAAATGGGCAAAAATGAAATCACCTCCGATACTAATAACAACAATATTAATTTGGCTTGGGAAGCTCTAAAAAAGGAAACAAGTGCAGAATTTGTTAAACTACTATAAACTTTTTTAAATTGTTTGTCGGTTCTATCGACACAAAACATTTCAACAGACAAATGGGACCTTATTCTGGTAAATATATGCACCGCGGCATTACCAAAAAAACGTTATGTTTGTGGGAGTAATCACTCTGATCAAGAAAAAATGCCCAACGTGACAAAAAATGAAGGATTTTTTAATTACTCAGTACTAAATCGTCGAAAGAGTAGATACAAAAATTATGAAAACCAAAACCTATCAAAACGACCTTAATAGAAAATTCAACAGACCCCAAGCTAGAATCAAGGACAATATAAACAGAAGCTTTTACAAAACGAAATAGTTCATATCCGAACAGAAAAAAAACGTAAGTAATGCGAACTAGGCAAAATATGGCATAAACTACAATCTTGCGAAAAGCTTAAACAATTAAAAATTACGGAAGAAACAATTTCGTCAGAAGAAAAAAATATAGTAGAAGATCTCACAAAGATTACAAAAGCAAATTCAACTGCATATATGGTTAAAAAGACATCATTATCTGCTTCATTACAACAATTTTCCAATTTCACCCCAAGGAAGCGCTTATACAAAAAGAACCATGGGTTTAGTTGTAACAACTCCTAAAACACAAAATCCTAAAAATTGCCAAGAGGCACAAAAATTCCAAACGCTACACAGCGAAATCCAACCGAATTAGCATTTAACACCTTCACCTTAAAAAAAATCTTAATTCGCAATTAAAGAGTTAGGGTAACTCCCACTCCCACTTAGCTTGGAAAAACGATCCCACTTCACAAATAATCTAAACGATAACAGAGTCTTCGGATTCTTGGCCACAACCGTCTTTGCGTAACATAATCGGCACACTACGTCAAAAAATTAAGTGGCGCACCTAGACTTATAAAAAGCAAAGGTCGCACTTACCGCATCTATCTAAACGCTCTTCATATGGGTGGTTTATAGGAATCAGTTGTGAAGGCTTCAAATCCCACGTCAAAAAATAAGTTGCTTGCAAATCTACCTATGACGAATTTACCACAGTTGTAACTCGAAATGAAGCCGTTTTCAAATCACGGCCAATCACTGTAGCCAGATCCCTTCTATTTCACCACCCTAACCCCGGGGCATGTTGACCATCAACTATCATAACCAGATACATTACATCAATTTTAAACAAAAGTGGTTTCCTAAGCATACAGATAAATATGGATATCTTACGACTCCATTAACATGCATGCCACGCCCTCGGCTACTCATTTGCAGCCGCCTAGCAGTACGCCGAAACACACAGCATATATTCTATGTGTAGTAGGCACAATATTCGCCGAGGGGCCCAGGATGTATAAATGAAAACTGGGGCACCCTATTACAAGACACCACAATCGAACATCACCACGTAGGACAACACAACACAGTGCCTTAACACCACAACCTAACAAAAAGGATGGTTCCCGCAACTTCTTCATCTTACTTCGAAAATCAGACGCGCAACACACCTTAAATTAAAACATTGAACAAAAAATGTAACGTTCACTCGATCAGACAAGGACATCGTTTTACGTACTTCGATCGGCGGTATTTTAGCGTAACCATTCGGTCACCTGAGACAAAATAATAATAACTTCTACAATTCTGCACACGGCCATTTTCCTTTATACTATTATTGAGCTCTAGTGGTTATGAAAACCAAATTCTGTATGCTCCCCAATAAATTGGGTAGACATTTGTTCATCTGGTAAGCCTCAGAGTACGTTCCCCTCCCGTCATCATTAGGTTGGTGTGGAAGGTAAAGTCACGGTGCCAGACAGAATCACCAGCACCAGTGAAGGAACCTCTGCTAAGATCATGGGGTTCTGATGCCCAGCCAAGTGCCAAGGGTATCGAAAAAAAAACACGTAACCGCAGCAGAAAAGCTGAAATCGGATCGTCGCTTATCAACTAAAATCTTCAATCACTAAGGAGGCAAGAATGCTGGACGGGGATCTGAACACACTGGAGTGGCCCAAGATAGCGCTGTGCGACGTAGATGAAAACAGAGCGGGATCAGCCGATACCCAATCTGCTTTAAAGCTACAGAGGTCGCATAAGAGGTAAGTCTCCCTTGACAGAAGCCAGGAGCAGGCGCGGCATCAACGTTTAGCGAAATCACTAAACTTGCAGACTCCATTGAACATAAGATGTTTAACCGCAGCAGGTAGGATGGAGCCATCTCTCATGATGAGTGGAAGTGGGGAGCGGTAGTTATATCTGTAGTATTCATAAAGGTGGTAAAGGAGTTCCAGGTCTCCTCCCGGCTGAGAAAGTGCCGGATAGCACCACGGCCTGCATAAGCTGATAAGGTGTACCGATGAATGGTCGGTATCCGTTTACATAGAAGCTGTCCGCAGGAGGGGGAAATTTGGAAGTGAACTAAACTGGAAGCGGTGGCAAAAGTGGATCTACCACTACGCCCTCGAGGTCTCGTCTGGTTCCCCGCCGAACCCTCCACCCCTAAAGAAATTGAAGAGATGCTGCGATACTGCAATCCTTTTTGGCTCACTCACGACTAAAGAGTGATCAGACTGGAGAAGACTGAGGAACCTTATCGGCAAGTGCTGACACTCCTATATAAGGAGTTCATCAGTCCTCTTAGCGTGATCAAGAGGGCCATAAATTATGGCTTCGAGAGGATGATTCTACGGATCCTACCAAAAGACGCCAGATGAGGTGACCTACAGACTCCAGGAGTGACGGTAGAAAAGGGAAGCGATGTCTGAATGGACATAAGTGGTGAGTGCTGAAGGCGGATCGTCGGCCGACGGGCTATGGAAGATGAAGGTCTTTCTGATTCATCTGCAAAGGTGGCCTCTGCCAATTTCTTGCTTCGTCTTTGAAAAAACGGAGCTGACGTTGTCTTAATTAAGCATCTCTGGG